>NC_056728.1:1631851355-1632058855 GCF_019279795.1 Protopterus annectens | reverse complement strand
ACAGAGAGTCCCCAGCTGAGTACTTGGATTTGTATGTTTGAACTAGGAGTCTAGTGGATGATCACAGTGGCGGGGTGCTGGTGTAGGAGCTGATAATATTTTTTAGTGCAGGCGTATTTTCTGGTTGGTAAAGGACTTTATGTGCCACTATTAGCTGGTTGAAATGCAGTAATCTTGGCAGTTCAAGCCATCCTAGGCGATTTAGGTTGTGACAGTGGTATGTCTGGTAGGCTGTCCCAGTAGCAAATCTAGCAATGTGGTTATAGCAGGATGATAGATTATTAAGATCTGTTTTGTTTAAGTTGGAGAATAGAGGTGAGGCATAGAGAAGAGCAGATGGGAATGGGCAATTGCAGTTCTAGCAAATGGGGTAAGGAAAGGTTTGATTCTGTAAAGAGAGCCAAGTTTTTTATTAATTGTTTTGATAGTTTGATTGATATGCACATCAAACTTCAAGGTTGTATCAACTATGACACCCAGTAGTTTAGTTTGGGCTTCTGGGGAGATGATAGTGCCATTGTTAGTGGTTATGTTGAATGATGGCAGGGGGTTCTGCATGTGGGGGAGAAGAGGAGCAGCTTAGTTTTGTTGGGGTTTAGGATTAGATGTTGATTGGAGACATTTTTCCACTGTATTGAAGGTATTTTTGGTTAATGTGAATAAAGTAGCTGGTGAGGTGTCAGAACAAATCAAGGTGGAGTCATCCACATATTGAATGCAGGTATCATCTGAGATGACTGAATGAAGGTCGTTGATAAAGATGGAGAAAAGAAGGGGTCCTAGTATTGAGCCCTGCAGAACTCCTAATGTCAATAATAGTATTTAGAAATTTGTGAGCATAAAAAGGACAACATGAACAAGAACAGACAAGAACAGCCATTTACAAGACTGTCTACTAACAATGAAGATTCTCAAAAAATTCCTATACATTACAATTGATATGATTATAACTATTTTTGTTTATCAATTGTCCATGTATTATAGTAGGAGATGATTCTAGTAAATCCTGATTTATTTTGATAATTTCCAGATGACATACTTCAGTTGCAATATATGTGAATTATTTGAAAGAGGGTGTAGCTTCATTCTTCCAATTCTTGGTTATAACCTTCCTCACATTTGATAAAATTGACCATAATAGAGGGTATTTCATTATTTTAACACAAACAGGAATAGGGGTATTAAAAAAAATTAATGACTTAGATAAAGCAAAATTGTTCCCAAATAAAGCCTGTATAAAAATAGATGTTATTTCAATAAGGTGTAAGTGCAACACAATCAAAGAACATGTGTTGCCAATCTCCTTTAAGGTCCTGTTTACATCTACAACACACGTGTTTCCTTTTAAACATTAATTTAATTTTATGAGATGTGAAGAAAGATCTATGCAATAATTTTTCAAGTAAAAAGTTTCCATCTAAGAGAATGAGTTTTGATATTAATTTTTTTTTTCCTCTTCATCTGGAAGTCTGTTATTAATGTGAGTAAAATAGTTCAAATACTTGTCATTGCATCTTTTTATTTCCTTCCTCACACCTCTATATAATTTGGATGAGACCCTTTCCCAGTGTATTTTTTTCTATTAATAGTATTAAAAATTCAATAAATTTTGGGATAAGATCTCTTACCCTTAGTTGCATTAACTTCATTTTACCTTCTACATATTGTCTGCAAGATTGTACATGCAACCGCATATCTTTGCTTAAATCATATTTACTTATGATATAATCAACAGAAGGCAGTTTTTTCATTATTCATTAATTGAAAACAATATATCAGATTTTTTTTTTATTTAAATGTAATCATTGTGTCTAACTTTGAAGTGAAAATAATATTTTGAATGCATGCTCTCAGGAAAAGAAGAAAAATATATGCCTTATATGTTATATTTCTAGAAATTAAGTTTCTAAAAGTATTTAATATAGTAGAAATAAAATAAAAATCAGTTGTCTGGTGACTCCTTTCTGAAAAGTAAACTTTTAGCAACCAATGTAAACTATAGTGTAGTATAAGAGTATTATTAGAGTTTATGTTATCTTTTAATTTTATGAAAGGTATCGTAGAAACTCTTTCCACCTGGCTGTATAAATATTATTTATCCTAAGAGATATTATTTTTATAATTGGTGATGTTCTTCTAGACCTTATGGTCCAATCCCTCCTGCTGTCCAGTCCCTTATATAATAATTTAAGGCAATTTTTAATTTGTTGTGGAATCAAAGACATTTTTAAATGAATGCATTAAATTCTTTAATACATGTTTTAGATGGAGGTAAGGATAATGACTGAATAACATATAAGATTTTTGGTAAAATAATCATTTTTATACTATTCTCTTTTCCATTTTGAAGAAAAATTTCTTCCATTTATTTATTAGATTCTTTATACTGATTATGCTGGTAGTATAATTGCAATTTATTATATTATTAATGTTATCTGTTCCAATTATCCCTAAATAGTTCATTTTTCTCTCCTTGACAATGTATTTAGAAAATCTATCATTTATCCTATCAATACTAGTATTTATGGGTAGTATTTCTGTTTTGTTATCATTAAAGGAGAGGTCAGATTTTTGGAACTCACCCGTTACCTTAAAATAGCAGAAAGGGAACTATCAGTGTCACTCAGTGTCAGAAGAATGCCATCAGCAAATAATTGGATTTTAGAAACCAAATTTGCATTTATGATAATGCCCTTTATGTTTAAATTTGACCCAATAAAATTAACAAAATGTTCCATAATTAAGTGAAAAGCAGGGATAAAATAAGACATCCTTGTTTAGTTCCCTTCACAATTTTGTATTGAATCAGAAGTTAGAGTACCCATTTTAACATATGCAAAACAATTGGCATAAAAAAGATTTATAAGATGTGTAAAATTACTTGAAATATTACATTTCTGTAAAACTAACAAAAGATATTTCCAATTCACAGAGTCAAAAGCACTACTAATAGCTAGACTCATTAATGTTAGATTCCCTTTTGTTTTGTTTACATGGTCAATTACTGTGATTATTCTTTTGATATTGTCATAAGTACTTCTATTCCGAATAAAACCAGTCTGATCCTTGTTAATCATGGAAGGTAGACTCTATTTTAATATATCAGCATAAATTTCCATGAATAATATATAATCTACATTTACAAGTGAAATTAGTTTGTAAGAGTCTATTTCCAGGAAGGATAAACCTTCAAGTCTTTACCTATTAAAAAAAAAAAAAAAACTTTGTGTAATATATTTTAAGGCTTCTTTAAGCAGTAACTTGTAGAGTTCTGGTATAATTCCATCATTACCTGATGCCTTGTTAGGTTTTAATTTGTTAATTTAGACAGGTTTATTAATTTTGCTTGGTCATCAGATATTTTACTTTTTGTTTTTTTTTATTAAAGTTTTGATTATCTCTCCTGAGTCTGTTATTAAATTATGTTGATTGATTTTATTGTAATAATTCCTAAATTTTATTAAAATATCTTCTATTTCTGTCACCTTTCATTTTATCTTATGTGAATAAATATCCTTTATATGCTTAGATTTACTAAGTAGTTTTAGTCTGAAAACCAACTTATGCATAGATTTCGCATTATTAGAGAAATTAATTATCTTGAACTTTTCTAGGTTAATCAGGTTAGGAAGTTGAGGTGCTGAGAGTATTTTACTTTAGTCTATTTTCTCCTTGTGATAAAAGTTTTTAACTTTTGAAATACTCTTGTGTGAAGGTTTTAAGGTTTTATAATAACCAAGTCAAAAAAGAGATGAAAGCGAACCAAAAAAACACGAATAAACAACCAGAAGTTCCGCTACACAAACAGTTGAAGTAGTTTAAAGTAGTTTTTAGATCTGACACAAGATGGGAGTATTGTATAACACAATACAGTTTTGTGTTCTAGTAATGAAACAGGAGTATTGAGTGTTTTTTATATATACTCATTTTATAAGTCACATTTTATTAAAATGTTCAGATTTTTAAATTTTTAAAACACTTTTTATTTATTTATTATTCTTCTTGAATTTCTTTATAGGAGTAGGTAATTAGTTTTTTATGCACTGGTTTTAATATTTAAGCAAGTTTTGCTTGTTCCTATGACTTTAATGATCAATTGTTAATTAAGTATCAGTTTTTATTGGACAAATGATTAGTGAATCAGGGTATATATTAGCGCTTTCTCTTATTTGATGTTTAGATTCTGAAGAAGAAGTGTGTCGAAAACGTATGAATTTGTGAGCGTTATTCAATAAACTACTTCAACTGTTTATGTTGCGAGCCCTTATTTGGAGTTTCCAGCAAACCTCTGGTTGTTTATTCAAGGTTTTATAATATATATATATATATATATATATATATATATATATATATATATATATATATAGAGGGAGAAAAGGACCTGTACCGATTGGCTAGACAGAGGGGCAGAGCTGGGAAAGATGTTCAGCAGGTAAGGGTGATAAAGGATAGTGAGGGAAACATACTCACAAGTGAGGAGAGTGTATTGATTAGAAGGAAAGAGTACTTTAAAGGGCTGATGAATGAAGAGAATGAGAGAGAGAAAAGGTTGGATGATGTGGAGATAGTGAATCAGGAAGTGAAACAGATTAACAAGGAGGAAGTAAGGATAGCTATGAAGAGGATGAAGAATAGAAAGGCTGTTGGCCCAGATGACATACCAGTGGAAGCATGGAAGTGCTTAGGAGAAATGGCAGTGGAATTTTTAACCAGATTGTTTAATGAAATTTTGGAAAGTCAGAGGATGCCTGAGGAGTGGAGAAAAAGTTTTTTGGTACCTATCTTTAAGAATAAGGGTGATGTGCAGAGCTGCAGTAACTACAGAGGGATAAAATTGATCAGTCACAGCTTGAAGTTATGGGAAAGAGTAGTGGAAGCTAGGTTAAGAAGGGAGGTGATGATTAGTGATCAGCAGTATGGTTTCATGCCAGGAAAGTGCACTACAGATGCAATGTTTGCTCTGAGAATGTTGTTGGAGAAATACAGAGAAGGTCAGAAGGAGTTGCATTATGTCTTTGTGGACTTAGAGAAAGCATATGACAGGGTGCATAGAGAGGAGTTGTGGTATTGTATGAGGAAGTTAGGAGTGGCAGAGAAGTATGTAAGAGTGGTACAGGAAATGTACGAGGGTAGTGTGACACTGGTGAGGACTGCGATGGGAGTGACAGATATGTTTAAGGTGGAGGTGGGATTACATCAAGGATCAGTTCTGAGCCCTTTCTTATTTGCAGTGGTGGTGGACAGGTTGACAGATAAGATTAGACAGGAGGCCCCGTGGACTATGATGTTTGCAGATGACATTGTGATATGTAGTGAGAGTAGGGACCAGTTTGAGGAGACCCTGGAGAGGTGGAGATATGCTTTAGAGAGGAGAGGAATGAAGGTCGGCAGGGATAAAACAGAATATATGTTTGTAAGTGAGAGGGAGGGTAGAGGAATGGTGAGGATGCAAGGAGTAGAGTTGGTAAAGGTGGATGAGTTTAAGTACTTGGGATCAACAGTTCAGAGTAATGGTGAGTGTGGAAGAAAGGTGAAGAAGAGAGTACAGGCAGGGTGGAATGGGTGAAGAAAAGTGTCAGCAGTGATTTGTGACAGACAGGTACCAGTAAGAGTGAAAGGGAAGGTCTACAAGAGGGTAGTGAGACCAGCTATGTTATATGGGTTGGAGACGGTGGCATTGACAAAAAGGCAGGAGTCAGAGCTGGATGTGGCAGAGTTAAAGATGTTAAGATTTGAACTGGGTGTGACTAGGATGGACAGGATTAGGAATCAGTATTTTAGAGGGTCAGCTCAGGTTGGACAGTTTGGAGACAAAGCAAAAGAGGCGAGATTGTGTTGGTTTGGACTTGTGCTAAGGAGGGATGCTGAGTATATTGGGAAAAGGATGCTAAGCATGGAGCTGCCAGGTAAGAGGAAAAGAGGAAGGCCTAAGATAAGGTTTAGGGATGTGGTGAGAGAGGACATGCAGGCGGTTGGTTTGAAAGAGCAAGATGCAGAGGACAGGAAGAAATGAAAACAGATGATATGCTGCGGCGACCCCTAATGGGAACAGCCGAAAGAAGATAATGATACACACACACACACACACACACACACACACACACACACACACACACACACACACACACACACACACGTGTTTGTGTGTGTGTGTGTGTGTGTGTGTGTGTGTGTATTAACATGTAATTTTTATTGGTTTTCTGACAACATGGATTCATATGTGTTATATGAATAACAAAAAAAACATTGTATAACAGTGGAACACTATAACAACTCTAAAAATCACATTCTTATCAAGGTTATTTATAGTGACAATATCCACTTTTCAAAACAAGATATGTATATATTTTTAGATGACCAAGAATTTTAATATTTTCTTTAATTTGTGTTTATTCTATTATTTACATTTCTCATCTTCCATGTAATATCAATATTTAATATTGCATTATAACCTGGTTTTATTCAGGTTCCAAAAAATTGTATCACTAAATTCGAGCTTTTGTTTTTTTTTTCCAATACATTAATTATGTAATAAGGTTCAACTCTGCTTATCAGTTTTAAATATTCATTATGCAAGCTTCCCATTTGGTTATATGTGGTTATTTTCCTTCCCTTGCCATTACCATTTTTGGGACAAATGTTTACACTGTTCTTGTAATCAGCTCTTTCTTTTCTCATGCTAACACATCATTTTCTATTCACAGTCTGATGTGCTTTCTGTATCCATGTTATAGGCCAACAAAAGATTACTTCCCACGCCTTCATCACTTGCTGTACTATTTTGCTGTGCACATCTGCATTCCTAAAATATATGAAACATTCCTGCATCATTCACTGTGCATCTCCAGCAACACTTTACTTTCATATCCCTCCTTTTATTTGATGCATTATACCACATGTGTGATTTTCTTATCTGATGGTCCCATATATTTATGGGATGGGAGCACCATCCCACATTCCTAAAAAATGAAATTGATATATTGTGCTTGCCAATTACCTCCAGTTTTCCTGATCCTTTTTATCTGTTTTACTTCTTGTTCTTGGTTCCACCATTCAAATTTTATTGAGCTGACATTTGGGGCTGGAGTGTAACTCCCTTGGCCATTTTTTATGCCTATGCCCAGTATGGGTCAGATCACTTAACTTGTTTTGCAGCAGATTGATGAGTAAACTCGCTTCATCTCACCTCCCCACTAGCTAATAGTTTGTTGGATGGTGCAGTGGTGCAGCAGTTTGCGTTGTTCCTCACAGTAAGAGAATCTCTGGTTTGATTCTCAACCCTGGGCCTCCGCTGAAAATTCTGTCATTCCAAGTCAGACTTTACCAGTAAACAAATGTTAAATAAATTTATTCCTTCAAGGATCTCTGTTGAAGCACAGGGGCCAGTTGTTATTATGTAACTTGTACACATCAGAAACATATGAATTTGAGCATTTAATATTGTGCTACTATAATATGTTGACAGAAATCCAAAAAAAACGCTGACAGTCCTGTACTCAAAAACTTTTATTTGGGAAACCACAACAGTTAAGTGCTTTTGTTAGCATCCACAGGCTGACTTCATCAGAACTGAAATAAAACCAAAAACATGTTTAATTTATAGCATAAAAGCATCACCTGATTCAATTAAACAATCAAGTAAATAGTTCTATATGCTTAAAGTGCCAAATGCAATAAAAAATGCCATAGCCAGAAAAAACAACATAGTATATAAACACAAACAACTCTACACCCTAAAATAACTCGATCTAAAATTAACAGTAAGTAATAAAATAGGAAATTAATATATTAAAAATTGAACAACTTTAAATTTCATATGCTCGCAATTTAAGTAGGCTAGTTAAATTTGTTGCATCGTTCAAGCCAGGAAAGATAGTGGTGTCTAATTTAATCTGCCAAAACAATTCTCTAAAATCAAGATAATCTTCCCATGGTCCACCTCTAGGGTTCTGTGGAAATTTTTCAATGACACAAAATCTAAAATTGAGTACAGGACTGTCAGTGTTTTTTTTTTTTGGACTTCTGTCAAGTTTTCTGTTGGTTCTTGGTTTCGTGTTTGCTACTATAATATGTTGTCATATGATAAATGTTCTGTCTGCTGTTTCAGATCACCTGTTCAAAAAAAAACATACGAAAGTGAAAACAACATATTGGATACATAGCAAATCATATTTATTGTCTACCACACAAGTTTTTACATGTGTTTAATATTGAAATAGTTCAGTGATCAGACTAGTTATAATTCACACTGTTTCTATGTCACCTGTGTGACCTCCAGCCAATACCCCACTGGACTGCCATCAATAAATGTGAAGTCCAGCTATATCTCACCAGACTAGCAGCAATTAATGTGACATCCCCTACTATCCTGGGTCAGTAACTAAGGAGCTTCAATCCTCACTACTGACTCCAATGTGAGACTGTGACTTAAACAAAAGTAATATTTCACAATTTTCCCCTAAGAGCACAACAAGAACACACTCTTTTCCAGGAACTGGACTTTATACCTGTGTCCGCTCCAAATGTATTTCCTTAATATACACTTGAGAGCAATGTGTCCCAGTTTAAGACCTCTGATGCACTCACACTCAAAGTAAATTTAAATCTCGCAATCTCACACATCCAATCACTTCTGGGAAAGCCTGACACAGATTTCCAGCTGTGTCCCTTCCTCAAAATAATACTGTAATGCTGCCACCACTCAGAGTGTCTTTATGCCCTTCTAAAGGGGTGTCCAATTATGAAAATTAAATATCAAAATAAATGATAGCTATGACCATAAGCGACCAAGCCTTTGAGATGACCTGGGGGGTATCAAACAGGCAGAAGTACTCTCTAAACTCTAAAAACACTGATTTCCAGCCACAGTATAAAGTAATGAAAAACATTTAATAATAAGTAAAATGATTACAAGAATGTAAATCAATAGCTTTCAATTAACACCAGAACTCAATCACCAGAAATGTAAAATTAAACTGCAGGCTAGGAATCTATTATTCTAGAAAAGCACTATCTTAATAACTAAGCTTTCCTAATCTAACTAAAGACTACTGTTCTTGATCTAATCTAACACATAACAGCAAGGCAAAGGCAGGCTTACACTTTTTGGTGAGCTCTCTTTCATGGGTATCCACTGACTGCACAACACTGTGACTGTACTTCACAAAACTGCTCAGCACTTGACAAACTGCAGTCTCAACTGTCTTATTAAAAAAAAAAAAAAAAAAAAAAAAACAACAGTCAGCTGTTTGAAAAAGTTCTTTTTCCTCTCAATGGCTATTCAAACAGGAGCATTGCAATGAAATCACCAGCTGATCAGCTGATTCTCCACAGTATTTTAGAATGTCCCTCTCAAACATGCCCAATTAGAAATGCATTAAAACACTGACATAGTCTCTAAACATTCTGTATAAACAGGGAAATACTCAACATTTTAAAACTTATTTACATTTTCAGAATTAGACATGCTGGCATACAATACAAATTAATCAGAGAATATACACAAATCTCTTGCCAGACATGCTAACACGGATGACAGTGTTTTTCATTTTCTTCACAACCTGTACCAGCAATTGCGCACCAGTCTGTCATTGATAAATTTCATTTGTTATAAATGTATTTGTTTTATATTACTGAGATGACATACCTCTTTTCCCTGGCAGTGGCCATTTGTATATATACACATATAAAACTTTGTGTGTGTGTGTGTGTGTGTGTGTGTGTGTGTGTGTGTGTGTGTGTGTGTGTGTGTGTGTGTGTGCGTGCGTATATATATATATATATATATATATATATATATATATATATATATATATATTTATGGCTCTACTTTTGTTCATCGAAAGTACACCTTACCGAAACTCAAGAAGCCGACTGCGTTTCAGCAAAAGTGCAGTTTCACAAAAACGCACTTTCATGAAATGCACATTACTGAATCACGGAAGCACGAAAATAAATACTAACAACACATTTCTGCAGGGGGGCAAGCCACCTGCACCCCCCGTGTGGGGGTCTGTGCCCACACACCCAGCTAATTATATGTACTAACTCCGAGATCACACTACACTAGGGAAAAGGGTACATTTCCTTATCTACACTGTACTGTGATCTACATAACCAAGCCAGAAATGCTCTACACCTTCCACTCCCATTGGAAGTGTAGCTAAGAAGTAAATAACACCTTATCTGTTGTTCCACAGGATCCCTGAACTACCACACCTAATTCATTAATGTGTGTTTCGCGAAAGTGTGTTTTCGTGAAACTGAACTTTTGCTGAAATGGAGTCAGCCTCTTGAGTATGTGTAGGGTGTATTTTCAATGAACGAAAGTAGACCTATATATATATATATATATATTATATGTATATATATATATATATATATATATATATATATATATATATATATATATATATATATATATATATATATGTCTGTGTGTGTGTGTGTGTGTGTGTGTGTGTGTGTGTGTGTCTGTATATCATTTGTGCATATTTATATATGTAAAATGTAGGTGCAAGGCTGACCACTTTACAATCAGTCTTGACTCTTCATGTCAATTTTCAACCTTCAGTTCCAATCACCCAGTTTCTGCTGTTGAAGAAGGTTTAAGTAGCTGGTGTTCACTTGGTGTTGACAGATTATGTCATGTATCATGAAAATGCTCATGTATCTTGGTTTTATAAACAGCATGAGAATTGTCCCACGCCTGAATACTTTTTGCATGATCTCTATGTGTACCATTTTACTTTAATTCTAGTGTAGTAAAATATATATGCTTGTATGTATGTTAATTTCTTAAATATAGTGAGTGAGTTCCCCAAACCATTTGCAAACTTCTCTTAAAGTCTGTCATCCCTAGATTTCCTAATATGCAGGCACTCATTTGCATCTCTAGCATAATTATACCTGTTTTGCTATGCATATGAATTGAACTGAGACTTGACTGAGGTTAAGAATAAATAAATAGTCACTCTTTATATGAATTAGCAATCTATGTTTTCTTAGATATTTGCATTCTGTATATTTTCTACAATTATCTATAAGCCATAAGCCCAGGTACATGAAATACATTTTTTCATTAAAATTAAGATTTTATTAAGAATCTGCGGTGGTGGTGCTGCGGTAGCATTGTCGCCTCACAGTAAGACACTGTTCGGTTCTATTCTCAGCTAGAGCATCTTCTGCGTGGAGACATGCGTGAATGGGCATACCTTCGTTGAAGGTTGTGCATCAGGGCTGGCAACGCGGCACATAAAAATCAACTGCCAATCATTAGTGGACCGGAGTTCCGCTGTGGCAACCCCTAATCGGGAAAAGCCAAAAGACACAACATTAAGCAGCAAGAAAACCCAAAAGCAATGAGTGTGTTCCAGCAGCAAACCCAAACAGAATTCCAAGCAAAACCACAGCTGGTAACATGCAGAAAGCAAGGCTCAACAGTTGTAAAATCCACAAGCTTTATTGAAGCTTTGGTCTGATGAAGCGGTGGCGAACACTGTGAAAGCGCTAACTTGTAATAAAGCTTGTGGATTTTACAACTATTGAGCCTTGCTTTTCGGCCTGTTACCAGTTGTGTTTTTGCTTAAGATTTTATGCATAACATACCTTCTTATAGGCTCTTTATTTGTACAGCCTTGTAGCTTCAGTATGCTCCCCTAAATATTGTTACCTTTGGAATCTTCAAAAGTTGATTACTTACTTGTGAGAGTTTCTTTTTTTCCACTTCTGAGGAGCTGTGATATGGTTGGACTGTGGTGACTATCTGCTATGGTCTATTTCTGTAAACCACTTTTGTTGTGTCAGCTGTACTCATCTTATGTGTCTGAGTCCAATTTCTTTTCTTCTCTCTACTGTTGTTTTTGGATTCCCTCCTTGTCATCTGACTATTTGGTCTACACTGGTAGTATGTGTTGTGGCCTTCATTCTGTTTAATCTGGTTGAGGTGTCTGGTCCACTTGTCTGTAGTTTGAGTTCCAAATATTTTTGGCTGTGCCCTCCATTTTGCAGTCTTTATTTCTCTGGCCTCTATGCATCCTATCCCCTATTATCCTTCACTTATGCTATTTTTTTTTTTTTTTGCTGTCTCTGCTTTTTTCCCCAGATGGCTTTCCTCCATTTTGTCTGTGGGTTCTATGATGTTTTCCTCCTCTTTGGCTTTCTTCATTGTAGACTGGTTAACTGAAGTCATCTCTTTTATCCTGGATTTATTTGCATGTTTTAATATGCTGCATTCCCTTCCACAAAATTGTGTTCCTTTCTTCTTCTTCTTCTTTATAAAACTGCTATGTGCCTGCTGTGTTACTGTAGATTTATTCTTATCTCTGGCTGACGCCATCAATGTAACTGTGTAAATTACTGTCATTAGAAAGCCTGCTTCTGTTAGCTTCCTCTTCACATAATCTGCTTTCCTTTGACACTGATATGAATCAGCTCAATAGTCCACCATAAACTTAATGCTATTTTGTTGCAACAGGAAACCTTCCTTTTATCTACTGTATCTATTTATTCACTCTGTCACTGTAAATGAACTGAGTTTCAGCAACCCTTATCTGGGGTGATTTGCATTTGTTCCACTTTTCCCAACTCAATGAATCTGTTCAGTTTTAAAAGTAAAACTTGATGGGATTTGCATTCCTTCCCATTCTATATTTGCTATAAAGACTGGCAGTTCTTGAACTTTTATACTCAGTGGAGTGCCAATAATTTGCACATTGCATCTTCGACTCCTGTGTCTCAAATCATCCACTTTTGATTGTAACATTTATACTTGTTTTTCTAACTCTTGTTGTTTGACTGATTCCACCTCCAGTTCTTGATTTTATTGTTTATTTTCTTCCATGGTGATATTTAGTTAACTATGCATGTGTTAAATCACTTCTTGGGAGTGCTGAATTGTCAAATGGTATGCCTCCATGTTATGCACCATCACCTAATGGTGCTCAAAAGCCAGTATAATTTTTTTCTCAAAACTGGCTTCCTTAAATCAAGTAACTTGTTTTTCAACTTGCTGCAATACTCCTGCCATTTTACCTCAGATTTCTGCTGCCCTGCTCCTTTTGTAACTGTATTCATCTTACTGATTCATTGTGCTTCTAGTGAGAGGGAGCAAAACAAGCTGCCATTTTCTGACAGTCCAAGCCAGTCCCACCAATTTTTGTTTTATTCTGAGACATTGTTTTATGTTGTTGTGTTCCAGTAACGGACTGAACTATCTAGAGAAGACACATTTTTCTCTAAGAATAGGTGTCTTAAAATTATATTTTGCTCACCTGCTCCTTCAAGAAAGTACAAAGGAATGTAATTTTACTCTGCATATATATTCATATAGCTACATTTTAATGTATAATTGTAGTGAGAGATTTTTCCACTGGGTCTCCTCTATAAAAGTGCTCTGCCCAATAGGGCCAACCTTTTTAAAAACAAATAATTAATTAAACAAATAAACAAGTAATAAAATTAATATATGTTCACCTCTGTGTGCCTCTGAATACATGAGCATGTGTGTGTGTGTGTGTGTGTGTGTGTGTGTGTGTGTGTGTGTGTGTGTGTTAGGGTGTTAAAATGTTAAGAGGTGAAATATTTTCTTTTCTTAACTGTATGATAAATGTATAGTCAAATCTCATTCTGCTTCTAATTATCGCAGGTATCCGTCACAGTTTTTTCATTCCTGTATTTGAAGACTTGTCTGAATGATTCTTTTGATGTGTAGATGTGCAAAAATTCTAATAAGGATAACATGATGAAAATTGTTCACCATGTTCGGATAGTACAGGGTAGGAATCCTGAGAACAACAAATTGTTCTTGGCATTTTAACCACTGGTATATACAAATGTTCATCAGGCTGGGATAGCCTAAAGCACTTTTGAAGCTATCTCATCTCCAAATACTACTGTCTACTATACGCATTTCCCAGGTTCTGAGCTGAGAGAGCAGAGCCATTATGTTACATGTGAGGGCTGTGATACTTGGATACTTGTTCTGGCTGCATCTCAGAGAGATTTTAATTTGATGAGCTGCCTAATAAGTTACACTTGACCCTTTTGACTATCCTGAGCTGTAAGAAGGGTATGCTAGTCTGTCAAACTGATCAAAGACAGAGTAGGCAGCAGGGTTTGAGCTGAAGTATAAAAATTAAGATGCAGTTAAGGAATTATAGGTAGATCTGAAGCAACTATTTTGTTTTGCCTTTTGCTTTGAGACGAATAACTCTTACATTCAGTTGTATTTTTTTTTAAGATAAAAGGCTATCATTGATCCTGGGAACTATCGACCTATTAGCCTGATGAGCCTGGTCTGCAAGGCCATGGGACTTATCATCATGGAACTCATAAACAAAGACATTGGTAACCTCCAAACTCTAGATCCCACCCAGTTTGGGTTTTTGAAAGGCAGATCATGCCTTCTGAACCTGATTGACTTCTTTGAAGCAGTCACCAAAGCCATAGATGAGGGTAAGGTGATTCACACAGCCTATCTTGACCTCGCCAAGGCTTTCGACACCATCCCCCATTCTGCAATTATAGCTAAACTCACTAAACTAGGTATAAATCCCTATGTCACAAGATGGATTGCCAACTGGCTCACTGACAGAACCCACACTGTAAAAGTTGCAGACTCCAAATCTGACCTCAAAGCAGTAAAAAGTGGAGTACCACAGGGTTCCATCCTGGAACCTCTCCTGTTTGGTATCTACTTCTCTGAAGTACAGGCTAACACAGAATGCCTCTGGCTAATGAAGTTCACAGATGACTGCAAACTAGGAGCCATAGTCAAGTCCCCAAATGATGTGGACATCCTACAGAAGGACCTCGCTGAGACAGATGCCTGGTGTCAGTGCCATGGCCTCAAGCTCAATGCCAAAAAGTGCAGTGTCATCACCTTGGGTAAAAAACTCTGTACCCATGAACTACCACATAGGCAGCAATCTACTTAACACTGAATGTGTGATAAGAGACCTTGGGACCCAGGTGGACAGTAGTCTCTCCTTTGATAGTCACATCGCCACAGTAGTCAGGAAGTCCTTCTACGTGGCACACGTCATCATAAAAGGGTTCTCATCCAGGAAAAAGAGGTCATTGTTCCCCTCTACTCGACACTCATTAGACCCATAATAGAGTACAATGCCCCTTTTGGAATGTACCTCACAAGACATCTGCAGCAGCTGGAAAGGCCACAGAAGTACCTCACAAAGAGGATTACTGGCCTCAAACAAATGCCCTACACTGACCACCTCAAAAAAACTCCAGCTTTACTCCATAGCATATCGCCTACTCTGAGGTGATCTCTGCCTAACATATAAAGCTATGTCAAACCCAGAGCTAAGTAAAACACAGGGCACTGCTCCGATACAATAAAGGCTGTCTTTTAGCACTTCAGGACCTGCATGATCCAAAAAACCAAAATCCAAGGGTAGTCTGATAAAAAACTACCTTAATAGAAGAACTTGCCACAAATGGCTACTAAAACATAAAATTGTGTATAATACATAATATACGAATGTTACTGATTGAACGCTTTCATCTCCATCCGGAGACTTCTTCAGAATGAATATAACAACATGAAAATCAGTCTTTATACATTGTTTCAAACAAAATCATTGGCTGGCAATAAATAACTTAATTGATGATTATAGTTTAAAGGTCAAGTATATAAAAAAGGAAGAAACAGTAAAAACAGTGGGTTTAAAATACAGAGATTTAAGACAAGTTATTTGAAGCAACATTTTGCTAAGCTGTCTTTTAAATTAAGGCATAAATTCTCAAACCAAATATAAATTATAAACCCTAAAAGGCAGTACATATAATCATTCATATTCATAAATAGTTGTATAATAAATATATAATAAATATAAATAAATATAACTAAATATAATAAATAAAATAAAATATAAATAATAAATATAAATATAATATAACTTGGCTTCCTTCCAAGACAGAAAGGCTTGTGGGGCTCAGATGCATACATACAGTCCTGGATACAGCAAATCTGTATCAGGACTAGACTAGTCCACAGTCTTGGCCAATAGACTGAAAGTTGTCATCCCTTCTATAGTGTCAAAGGAACAATCTGGTTTTATCCCTGGTAGACAAACTAATGATCACACGTTATTAATGGAAGCTATGATCTATCTCTCTTCTATTAAGAGATCTTCTATTTATACTTTAGCTGTCGACGCTTCCAAGGCCTTTGATCGTATCAGTACAGAATTTCTCTTTGATTCACTACCTTTCTTTAACTTCCCTAACTCGTTTATTAGTATGATTAAAACCTTATACTCAAATGCATACACTACTCTTCAAATTAATAAGCAGATCTCTAATAGGATTAAAATCCTCAATGGCGTCAGACAGGGCTGCCCATTATCCCCATTACTGTTTAACATTTACATGGAATCATTATTTATTTTTATCAAACAAAGAACATTTCATCACCCACCCTCTATCTTTAATTCAAATATTCTCTTTTCGGCATATGCTGATGATTTAAACATTTACTTTACCCTTCCATGCTCAGACCCAATTAAGATAATTTCTTCTATAAATACCTTTTCTAGTCTCGCTAACTATAAACTTAATAAAGGTAAATCTTTAATTTTCCCAATAAATATTCACTCTGCACTGCCTGGCTTATTCAACAATACAGGTATTGATACTAAGCAACAACTCCTTTATTTAGGCATATCCTTTTCTCAAGAGAACTCTAATCATTATCAAGATAATATAGTTAAATGCTGGCATAATATACAAAATGATCTTAGTAGATGGGCAAAACTTAAGCTTCCATTTTTAGCCAAAACGGCAATTATCAAAATTAACATTTTTCCGAGACTTCTTTTTTTCTTTAATTCTACTACGTGCATCTTACATAACAACTTTTTTAAAAATATCTCTTCCCTTCTCTCAAAATTTATATGGGCCCCTAAATCGGCTAGGATTAGTTACTTGAAACTTACCTTCCCTAAAGAACAAGGTGGCCTAGGTCTACCAGACTTTAAAACATATTATGAGATCATAAATGGAAGTAGAATCTTAAATATCGCCACTTATCATAAAGACCACCTATCTTGGGTCCCAGGCTGGGTTATCCTTTACTACAACTACATTAAGGCCCTGAATATCAATCCCGCAGCACTTCCCTTCCTGAACAAAATGAGTTTAGGTTCTCTTAAGTTAATTAAAGGTATTTCATTCAGCATAAGGTCTCTACAGAACCTTTTTAATTCTTTAAATCTGACCCATTCTTTTAACACGCTACAACCCCTTCACCTTAACCCTAATCTTAAGATGAATGATAAAATGCTAAATCTGGAACAGTTCCCCCTTCTTAAAAATATCCTTATTTCAGATCTTTTTCCCTTCATACACCAGTCACTTTCTATTATGAGATCTAACCTCAATCTACCCAAAAAATATACAATTATTTTAAGGCAAATTCGAGAACTTGTAAGTGTTTATTTAAATCATCCCAAAGTTTCTGATAAGGATATATCAATTTGTAAAACATTATGGAACCTGCTTCTTATGAGGAAAAAATGATATCTAATACCTACAAAACCATTATGACTTTGAAATCTCATAATGAACCAATTTTCTCCAACTATTGGCTAAAAATCAATCCCTCTATTAATAGAAATCAGATAACTAAAGCCTTAAAGATTAGCTCTAAACACATACCCCTCAAAAAGCTATCCTATACTCAACTCATGATAATGAATAATGCATACCTCACTCCTGTCATACTTAATAAAATCTTTCCCAATTATTCCTCTAACTGTCAATATTGCCCTAACCAAACAGATGATATCCTTCACTCCTTCTGGAGTTGTAAATGCTCATATAAGTTATGGTGTGCATTAAGAGTCCTATTAGAAAAAATTGGATACGAAAAATCTACCCTTTCGTGGGAATTTGCCATTCTACATATCCCACCTTCTAACCTTTACGAGAGGAATTATAAGGTTCTAATCCCATTATTTATGTTAATCAAATACTATATCTCCTTGAATTGGAAAAACAGGCACATTTTATCCTGGGATGGCTTTAAATCTATTGCCATTAAACACCTAAAATCTCAGAAATACCTGTTCCATAACATCTACTATAAACCAATAATCGGAGAAGTCTGGAGAATCTTATTTGATCATATATTACATTGAATGTTTGATACTGTATGCACTAATACCTTTTTATTGTATTATACCGTTTTATTCTTAGTTGGGTATTGTATAAGTGTATATAGTTTTTATTGTAAATTTGGTTGTTCTTAACGGAGATATATTAATTAGATGTTTGTAGTGAATCTGACTGAGTTTTGTTCTGTTGTTGTATTATGTATTGTTTAAAAATGTTTAATAAAGAGAATTAAAAAAAAAAAAAAAAGTAAAGGAGGGAAAAGCGCAAACACAGGCTTTTAAACCAGAAAGTTGAAAAAGATGGACAAACTGCCCAAACGACCAATAAACTGCAATTTCTGGGCCAGGAACAACTCTTCCTTTAGTAAATAGGGTACCCAGTGTGTATCACTCCCACTGATAAGCTAGAAGGCTTCCATCCAACACAGAAAAGCTTGGGTGGCTCAAAAGCTTACATACAGTCCTGGATACCACAAATCTTTATCTGGACTAGACTATTTACAGGAAAGGCAGGAAAAGCACAAACAGGAGCTTTTAAACCAGAAAGTTGAAAAAGATGGATAAACTGCCCAACTGCCAATAAACTACAATTTCGGGGCCAGAAACCAATCATCTTATGGTAGATAGGCTACATAGTGCTTACCACTCCCACTGATAAGCTAGAAGGCTTCCCTCAAACACAGAAAGGCTTGTGGGGGGTTCCAAAGAATACAAACAGGGCTGGATACAGCAAATCTGTATCTGGAGTAGGCTAGTTACAGGAAAGCTGTGAAAAGTGCAAAAGCAGGCTTTTAAAGCAGAACGTTGAAAGAGATGGATAAACTGCCCAAACGGCCAATAAACTACAATTTCTGGGCCAGAAACCAATCTTCCTGTGATAAATAGGGTACCTAGTGCTTTCCAATCCCAGTGATAAGCTAGAAGGATTCCATCCAACAAAGTAAGGCTTGGGGGGCTCAGAGGCTTACATAGAGTCCTGGATACCACAAATCCTTATCTGGACTAGACTATTTACAGAAAATGCAGGAAACAAAAAAGTTGAAAAAGATGAATAAACTGCCCAAACTTCTGGGTCAGAAACCAGTCTTCCTGTGGTAAATAGGGTACCTAGTGCTTTCCACTCCCACTGATAAGCTAGAAAGATTCCATACAACACAGTAAGGCTTGGGGGATCAGAAGCTTACATACAGTCCTGGATAGCACAAATCCTTGTCTGGACTAAATTATTTACAGGAAAGGCGGGAAACAAGAAAGTTGAAAAAGTTGAATAAACTGCCCAAACGGCCAGGAAACTACTATGTCTTGGCCAGAAACCACTCCTCTTGTGTTAGATAGACTGTGTATTGATTTCCACTCCAACTTATAAGCTAGAAGGCTTCCCTCCAACACAGAAAGGCTTGAGGGTCTCAGAATCATACAAATAGTCCTGGATACAGCAAATCTGTATCTGGAATAGACTAGTTACAGAAAGGGTGATAAACAAGTGCAAGTGAGGGTTTTAAACCAGAAAGGCTTGGGGACTCAAAGCTTACATACAGTGCTGGATACAACAAATCTGTATCTGGACTAGACTAGTTAAAGGAAAGGTGGGAAACAAGTGCAAACATGGGCTTTTAAACCAGAAAGTTGAAAGAGATGGAAATACTGCCCAAACGGCTAATAAACTACAATTGATGGGCCAGAAACTACTCTTCCTGTGGTAGACAGGTTATCTAGTGCTTACCACTCTCACTGATAAGCTATAAGGCTTCCTTCCAAGACAGAAAGGCTTTTGGGGCTCAGAAGCATACACATAGTCTTGAATACAGCAGATATGTATTTGGACTAGACTAGTTACAGGAAAAGAGGGGAAAAGCGCAAACACTTTCTTTTAAACCAGACATTTGAAAGAGATGGATAAATTGCCCAAATGGCAAATAAACTACAACTTTGGGCCAGAAACCTCTCCTCTTGTGGTAGATAGGCTACCTAGTTCTTAGCACTTTCACTGATAAGCTAGAAGGCTTCCCTCCTACACAGAAAGGCTTGGGGGGCTCAGAAGGTTACATACAGTACTGTATACAGCAAATCTGTATCTGGACTAGACTAGCTACAAGAAGGGTGGAAACAAGTGCAAATGCAGGCTTTTAAACCAGAAAGTTGAAAGAGATGGAAAACTGCCCAAACTCCCAATAAACTACAATTTCTAGGCCAGAAACCACTCTTCCTGTGGTAAATAGGCTACCTTGTGCTTACCACTCCCACTGATAAGCTAGAAGGCTTCCCTCCAACACAGAAAGGATTGGAGGGGTCAGAAGCTTCCATACAGTCCTGGATACCACAAATCTGTATCTGGACTAGACTATTTACAGGAAAGACAGGATACCAGAAAGTTGAAAAAGATGGATAAACTGCCCAAACGGCCAATAAACTACAATTTTTGGGCCAGAAACAACTCTTCCTTTAGTAAATAGGGTACCTAGTGCTTACCACTCCCACTGATAAGCTAGAAGGCTTCCATCCAACACAGAAAGGCTTGGGTGGCTCAGAAGCTTACAAACAGTCCTGGATACCACAAATATTTATCTGGACTAGACTATTTGCAGGAAAGGCAGGAAACCAGAAAGTTGAAAGAGATGGATAAACTGCCTAAACGGCCAATAAACTACAATATCTGGGCCAGAAACCACTCCTCTTCTGGTAGATAGGCTGCTTAGAGGTTACCACTCCCAGTGATAAGCTAGAAGGCTTCCCTCCAACACAGAAAGGCTTCGGGGGCTCAGAAGCATACAAACAGTCCTGGATACAGCAAATCTGTATCTGGACTAGACTAGTTACAGGAATGGTGGGAAACAAGTGAAAATGAGGGCTTTTATACCACAAAGATGAAGGATATGGATAAACTGCCCAAATGGCCAATAAACTACAATTTCTATGCCAGAAGACCTGTGGTAAATAAGCTACCTAGTGCTTACCACGCCTTCTGATAAGCTAGAAGGCTTCCTTCCAATACAGAAAGTGTTAGGGGGGTGCTCAGAAGCTTACATACAGTGCTGGATACACCAAATCTGTATCTGGGCTATACTAGGTACAGGAAAGGTGGGGAAAGTGCAAATGCGGGATTTTAAACCAGAAAGATTAAAGAGATGGATAAATTGACCAAACGACCAATAAACTACAATTTCTGCACCAGAAATCAATCCTCTTGTGGTAGATAGGCTACCTAGTCCTTACCACTCCCACAGATAAGCTAGAAGGCTTCCCACAAACACAGAAAGGCTTGGGTGGCTCAGAAGCATACAAGCAGTCCTGGATACAGCAAATCTGTATCTGAACTAGATTAGTTACAGGAAAGTCAGGAAAAGCGCAAACACAGGCTTTTAAACTAGAAAGATGAAAGAGATGGATAAACTGCCCAAACACCAATAAACTAAATTTTCTGGGCCAGAAACCACTCTTCTGGTGATAGATAGGCTGTGTAGTGCTTACCACTCTCACTTATACGATAGAAAGCTTCCCTCCAACACAAAAAGATTTGGGGGGGCTCAGAAGCATACAAACAGTCCTGAATACAGCAAATCTGCATCTGGACTAGACTAGTTACAGGAAGGGTGTGAAACAAGTGCAAACAAGGGCTTTTAAACCAGAAAGAAGAAAAAGATGGATAGACTGCCCAACCTGCGAATAAACTACTATGTCTGGGCCAGAAACCACTCCTCTTGTGGTAGATAGGCTGCATATTGTTTTCCACTCCCACTTATAAGCAAGAAGGATTCCCTCCAACACAGAACAGCTTGGGGGGCTCAGAAGCATACAAACAGTCCTGGATACAGCAAATCTGTGTCTGGACTAGAATAGTTACAGGAAAGGTAGAAAAGAAGTGCAAACGAGGGTTTTAAACCAGAAAGTAGAAACTGATTAATAAACTGCCCAAACTACCAATAAGCTACAATTTCTGGGCCAGAAACCACTCCTCTTGTGGTAGATAGGCTACCAAGTGCTTACCACTCCCACTGATAAGCTAGAAGGCTTTGCTCCAACAAAGAAAGGCTTGGGGGCTCAGAAGCATACAAACAGTCCTGGATACAGCAAATGTGTATCTGGACTAGACTAATTAGAGGAAGGGTGGGAAACAGGTGCAAACATGGGCTTTTAAACCAGAAAGTTGAAAGATATGGAAAAACTGCCCAAACGGCCAATAAACTACAATATCTGGACCAGAAACAACTCCTCTTGTGGTAGATAGGCTACCTAGTGCTTAGCACTTCCACTGATAAGTTAGAATGCTTCCTTCCTAACCAAAAAAGGTTTGGGGGTCTCAGAAGCCTACATACAGTACTGTATACAGCAAATCTGTATATGGACTAGACTAGTTACAGGTAGGGTGGTAAACAAGTGCAAACATGGGCTTTTAAACCAAAAAGTTGAAAGAGATGGAAAAACTGCCCAAACGGCCAATAAACTACAATTTCTGGGCTAGAAACCACTCCTCTTGTGGTAGATAGGTTACCTAGTGCTTACCACTCACACTGATAAGCTAGAAGACTTCCTTCCAAGAGAGAAAGGCTTGTGGGGCTCAGAAGCATACATACACCAAATCTGTATCAGGACTAGACTAGTTACAGAAAAGGAGGGAAAAGCGCAAACACAGGCTTTTAAACCAGAAAGTTGAAAGAGATGGATAAACTGCTGAAACTTCCAATAAGCTATAATTTCTGGGCCAGAAACCACTCCTGTTGTGGTAGATAGGCTACCAAGTGCTTACCACTCCCACTGATAAGCTAGAAGGCTTTGTTCCAAGAAAGAAAGGCTTGGGGGCTCAGAAGCATACAAACAGTCTTGGATACAGCAAATCTCTATCTGGACTAGACTAATTACAGGAAGAGTGTGAAACAAGTGCACACATGGGCTTTTAAACCAGAAAGTTGAAAGATATGGAAAAACTGCCCAAACGGCAAATAAACTACAATTTCTGGACCAGAAACAACTCCTCTTGTGGTAGATAGGCTACCTAGTGCTTAGCACTTCCACTGATAAGTTAGAATGCTTCCTTCCTAACCAGAAAGGTTTGGGGGAATCAGAAGCCTACATACAATACTGTATACAGCAAATCTGTATCTGGACTAGACTAGTTACAGGAAGGGTGGGAAACAAGTGCAAACATGGGCTTTTAAACTAAAAAGTTGAAAGAGATGGAAAAACTGCCCAAACGGCCAATAAACTACAATTTCTGGGCTAGAAACCACTCCTCTTGTGGTAGATAGGTTACCTAGTGCTTACCACTCACACTGATAAGCTGGAAGGCTTCCTTCCAAGACAGAAAGGCTTGTGGGGCTCAGATGCATACATACAGCAAATCTGTATCAGGACTAGACTAGTTACAGAAAAGGAGGGAAAAGCGCAAACACAGGCTTTTAAACCAGAAATTTGAAAGAGATGGATAAATTGTCAAAATGGCCAATAAACTACAATTTAAGGCCAGAAACAACTCCTCTTGTGGTAGATAGGCTACCTAGTGCTTAGCACTCCCACTGATAATCTAGAAGGCTTCCCTCTGACACATAAAGGCTTGGGTCTCAGAAGTTTACAGACAGTACTGTATACAGCAAATCTGTATCTGGACTAGACTAGTTACAGGAAAGGTGGAAACAAGTGCAAACGTGGGCGTTTAAACCAGAAAGTTGAAAGAGATGGATAAACTGCCCAAACAGCCAATAAACTACAAATTTTGGGCCAGAAACCAATCCTCTTGTGGTATATAGGCTACCTAGTGCTTGCCACTCCTACTGATAAGCTAGAAGGCTTTGATCCAATGCAGGAAGGCTTTGGGGGCTGAGAAGCATACAAACAGTCCTGGATATAGCAAATCTGTATCTGGACTAGACTAGATACAGAAAGGGTGGGAAACAAGTGCAAATGTGGACTTTTAAACCAGAAAGTTGAAAGAGATGGAAAAACTGCCTAAATGGCCAATAAACTACAATTTATGGGGCAGAAAACACTCTTCCTATGGTAGATAGGTTACCTAGTGCTTACCACACCCACTGATAAGATAGAAGACTTCCCTCCAACACACAAAGGCTTGAGGGGATGAGAAGCTTACAGTCAGTCCAGGATACAGCAAATCTGTATGTGGACTAGAATAGTTCCAGGAAAGGCGGGAAAAGTGCAAATGTGGGCTTTTAAATAAGAAAGTTAAAAGAGATGGATAAATTGCCCAAATGGCCAATAAACTACAATTTCTGGGCCAGAAACAACTCCTCTTGTGGTAGATAGGCTACCTAGTGCTTAACACTCCCACTGATAAGCTAGAAGGCTTCCCTCCAACACAGAAAGCTTGGGCCTCAGAACCTTACAAACAGTCCTGTACACAGCAAATCTGTATCTGGACTAGACTAGTTAAAGGAAAGGCAGGAAAAGCAAAAACAGGAGCTTTTAAACCAGAAAGTTTAAAGAGATGGATAAACTGCCCAACTGCCAATAAACTACATTTTCGGGGCCAGAAACCAATCATCTTGTGATAGATAGGCTACATAGTGCTTACCACTCCCACTGATAAGCTAGAAGGCTTCCCTCAAACACAGAAAGGCTTGTGGGGGTGGGGTTCAGAAAATACAAACAGTGCTGGATAAAGCAAATCTGTATCTGGAGAAGACTAGTTACAGGAAAGACGTGAAAAGCGCAAAAGCGGGCTTTTAAACCAGAAAGTTGAAAGAGATGGATAAACTGCCCAAATGGCCAATAAACTACAATTTCTGGGCCAGAAACCAATCTTCCTGTGATAAATAGGGTACCTAGTGCTTAGCAATCCCACTGATAAGCTACAAGGATTCCATCCAACACAGTAAGTCTTGGGGGGCTCAGAGGCTTACATACAGTCCTGGATACCACAAATCCTTATCTGGACTAGACTATTTACAGAAAAGGCAGGAAACAAATCGAAAGTTGAAAGAGATGAATAAACTGCCCAAACTCCCAATAAGCTATGATTTCTAGGCCAGAAACCACTCTTTCTGTGGTAAATAGGCTACCTAGTTCTTTCCACTCCCACTGATACGCTAGAAGGCTTCCCTCCAACACAGAATGGCTTGGAGGGCTCAGAAGCTTACATACAGTCCTAGATACCACAAATTGTATCTGGACTAGACTATTTACAGGAAAGGTGAGAAACAAGAAATTTGAAAAGATGGATAAACTGCCCAATAAACTACAATTTCTAGACCAAAAACCACTCTTAATAGGCTACCTAGTGCTTACCACTCCCACTGATAATCTAGAAGACTTCCCTCCTACACAAAAAGGCTTGCAGGGATCAGAAGCTTACAAACAGTCCTGGAAACAGCAAATCTGTATGTGGACTAGAATAGTTCCAGGAAAGGCGAGAAAAGTGCAAATGCAGGCTTTTAAATAAGAAAATTGAAAGAGATGGATAAATTGCCCAAATGGCCAATAAACTTCAATTTCTCGGCCAGACACCACTCCTCTTGTGGTAGATAGGCTATCTTAGCTTAACACTCCCACTGATAAGCTAGAAGGCTTCCTTCCAACACAGAAATCTTGGGCCTCAAAACCTTACAAACAGTCCTGTATACAGAAAATCTGTATCTGGACTAGACTACTTAAAGGAAAGGCAGGAAAAGCACAAATAGGGGCTTTTAAACAAGAAAGTTGAAAAAGATGAATAAACTGCCCAAACGGCCAGTAAACTACTATGTCTTGGCCAGAAACCACTCCTCTTGTGTTAGATAGGCTACGTATTGCTTTCCACTCCAACTTATAAGCTAGAAAGCTTCCCACCAACACAGAAAGGCTTGAGGGGCTCAGATTCATACAAACAGTCCTGGATACAGCAAATCTGTATCTGGACTAGACTAGTTACAGAAAGGGTGGTAAACAAGTGCAAATGAGGGTTTTAAACCAGAAAGGCTTGGGGGCTCAAAAGCTTACATACAGTGCTGGATACAACAAATCTGTATCTGGACTAGACTAGTTATAGGAAAGTCAGGAAATTGCAACCGAGGCATTTTAAACCAGAAAGTTGAAAGAGATGGAAAAACTGCCCAAACGGCCAATAAACTACAATTTCTGGGCTAGAAACCACTCCTCTTGTGGTAGATAGGTTACCTAGTGCTTACCACTCACACTGATAAGCTGGAAGGCTTCCTTCCAAGACAGAAAGGCTTGTGGGGCTCAGATGCATACATACAGCAAATCTGTATCAGGACTAGACTAGTTACAGAAAAGGAGGGAAAAGCGCAAACACAGGCTTTTAAACCAGAAATTTGAAAGAGATGGATAAATTGTCAAAATGGCCAATAAACTACAATTTAAGGCCAGAAACAACTCCTCTTGTGGTAGATAGGCTACCTAGTGCTTAGCACTCCCACTGATAATCTAGAAGGCTTCCCTCTGACACATAAAGGCTTGGGGGCTCAGAAGTTTACAGACAGTACTGTATACAGCAAATCTGTATCTGGACTAGACTAGTTACAGGAAGGGTGGAAACAAGTGCAAACGTGGGTGTTTAAACCAGAAAGTTGAAAGAGATGGATAAACTGCCCAAACAGCCAATAAACTGCAAATTTTGGGCCAGAAACCAATCCTCTTGTGGTATATAGGCTACCTTGTGCTTGCCACTCCTACTGATAAGCTAGAAGGCTTTGATCCAATGCAGGAAGGCTTTTGGGGCTGAGAAGCATACAAACAGTCCTGGATATAGCAAATCTGTATCTGGACTAGACTAGATACAGAAAGGGTGGGAAACAAGTGCAAATGTGGACTTTTAAACCAGAAAGTTGAAAGAGATTGAAAAACTGCCTAAATGGCCAATAAACTACAATTTATGGGGCAGAAAACACTCTTCCTATGTTAGATAGGTTACCTAGTGCTTACCACACCCACTGATAAGATAGAAGACTTCCCTCAAACACACAAAGGCTTGAGGGGATGAGAAGCTTACAGTCAGTCCAGGATACAGCAAATCTGTATGTTGACTAGAATAGTTCCAGGAAAGGCGGGAAAAGTGCAAATGTGGGCTTTTAAATAAGAAAGTTAAAAGAGATGGATAAATTGCCCAAATGGCCAATAAACTACAATTTCTGGGCCAGAAACAACTCCTCTTGTGGTAGATAGGCTACCTAGTGCTTAACACTCCCACTGATAAGCTAGAAGGCTTCCCTCCAACACAGAAAGCTTGGGCCTCAGAACCTTACAAACAGTCCTGTACACAGCAAATCTGTATCTGGACTAGACTAGTTAAAGGAAAGGCAGGAAAAGCAAAAACAGGAGCTTTTAAACCAGAAAGTTTAAAGAGATGGATAAACTTCCCAACTGCCATTAAACTACATTTTCGGGGCCAGAAACCAATCATCTTGTGATAGATAGGCTACATAGTGCTTACCACTCCCACTGATAAGCTAGAAGGCTTCCCTCAAACACAGAAAGGCTTGTGGGGGTGGGGTTCAGAAAATGCAAACAGTGCTGGATAAAGCAAATCTGTATCTGGAGAAGACTAGTTACAGGAAAGACGTGAAAAGCGCAAAAGCGGGCTTTTAAACCAGAAAGTTGAAAGAGATGGATAAACTGCCCAAATGGCCAATAAACTACAATTTCTGGGCCAGAAACCAATCTTCCTGTGATAAATAGGGTACCTAGTGCTTTCCAATCCCACTGATAAGCTACAAGGATTCCATCCAACACAGTAAGTCTTGGGGGGCTCAGAGGCTTACATACAGTCCTGGATACCACAAATCCTTATCTGGACTAGACTATTTACAGAAAAGGCAGGAAACAAGAAAGTTGAAAAACATGAATAAACTGCCCAAACATCTGGGCCAGAAACCAATCTTCCTGTGGTAAATAGGGTACCTAGTGCTTTCCACTCCCACTAATAAGCTAGAAGGATTCCATCCAACACAGTAAGGCTTGGGGGTATCAGATGCTTACATACTGTCCTGGATACCACAAATCCTTGTCTGGACTAGACTATTTACAGGAAAGGTGGGAAACAAGAAATTTGAAAAAAAATGAATAAACTGCCCAAACGGCCAGTAAACTACTATGTCTTGGCCAGAACCCCCTCCTCTTGTGTTAGATACGCTGCATATTGCTTTCCACTCCAACTTATAAGCTAGAAGGCTTCCCACCAACACAGAAAGGCTTGAGGGGCTCAGATTCATACAAACAGTCCTGGATACAGCAAATCTGTATCTGGACTAGACTAGTTATAGGAAAGTCAGGAAAATTGCAACCAAGGTATTTTAAACCAGAAAGTTGAAAGAGATGAATAAATTGCCCAAACTTCCAATAAACTATAAATTCTGGGCCAGAAACACCTCCTCTTCTGGTAGATAAGCTACCCAGTCCTTACCACTCCCACTGATAAGCTAGAAGGCTTCGCTCCAAAACAGAAAGGCTTTGGGACTCAGAAGCATACAAACAGTCATGAATACAGCAAAAATGTATCTGGACTAGACTAGTTTAAGGAAAGGTGGGAAACAAGTGCAAACATGGGCTTTTAAACCAGAAGGTTGAAAGAGATGGAAATACTGCCGAAACGGCTAATAAACAGCAATTTCTGTGCCAGAAACTACTCTTCCTGTGGTAGACAGGTTACCTAGTGCTTACCACTCTCACTGATAAGCTAGAAGGCTTCCTTCAAAGAGAGAAAGGCTTGGGGGGCTCCGAAGCATACATGCAGTCCTGAATACAGCAAATATGTATTTGGACTAGACTAGTTACAGGAAAAGAGAGAAAAGTGCAAACACTGGCTTTTAAACAAGAAATTTGAAAGAGATGGATAAATTGCCTAAATGGCAAATAAACTACAAATTTGGGCCAGAAACCACTCCTCTTGTGGTAGATAGACTACCTAGTTCATAGCACTCTCACTGATAAGCTAGAAGGCTTCCCTCCTACACAGAAAAGCTTGGTGGGCTCAGAAGGCTACATACAGTACTGTATACAGCAAATCTGTATCTGGACTAGACTAGCTACAAGAAGGGTGGAAACAAGTGCAAATGCGGGCTTTTAAATCGGAAAGTTGAAAGAGATGGAAAACTGCCCAAACTCCCAATAAACTACAATTTCTAGGCCAAAAACACTCTTCCTGTGGTAAATAGGCTACCTAGTTCTTTCCACTCCCACTGATACGCTAGAAGGCTTCCCTCCAACACAGAATGGCTTGGAGGGCTCAGAAGCTTACATACAGTCCTAGATACCACAAATTGTATCTGGACTAGACTATTTACAGGAAAGACGAGAAACCAGAAAGTTGAAAAAGATGGATAAACTGCCCAATAAACTACAATTTCTAGACCAAAAACCACTCTTAATAGGCTACCTAGTGCTTACCACTCCCACTGATAATCTAGAAGACTTCCCTCCTACACAAAAAGGCTTGCGGGGATCAGAAGCTTACAAACAGTCCTGGAAACAGCAAATCTGTATGTGGACTAGAATAGTTCCAGGAAAGGCGAGAAAAGTGCAAATGCGGGCTTTTAAATAAGAAAATTGAAAGAGATGGATAAATTGCCCAAATGGCCAATAAACTTCAATTTCTCGGCCAGACACCACTCCTCTTGTGGTAGATAGGCTATCTTAGCTTAACACTCCCACTGATAAGCTAGAAGGCTTCCTTCCAACACAGAAATCTTGGGCCTCAAAACCTTACAAACAGTCCTGTATACAGAAAATCTGTATCTGGACTAGACTACTTAAAGGAAAGGCAGGAAAAGCACAAATAGGGGCTTTTAAACAAGAAAGTTGAAAAAGATTAATAAACTGCCCAAACGGCCAGTAAACTACTATGTCTTGGCCAGAAACCACTCCTCTTGTGTTAGATAGGCTACGTATTGCTTTCCACTCCAACTTATAAGCTAGAAAGCTTCCCACCAACACAGAAAGGCTTGAGGGGCTCAGATTCATACAAACAGTCCTGGATACAGCAAATCTGTATCTGGACTAGACTAGTTACAGAAAGGGTGGTAAACAAGTGCAAATGAGGGTTTTAAACCAGAAAGGCTTGGGGGCTCAAAAGCTTACATACAGTGCTGGATACAACAAATCTGTATCTGGACTAGACTAGTTATAGGAAAGTCAGGAAAATTGCAACCGAGGCATTTTAAACCAGAAAGTTGAAAGAGATGAATAAATTGCCCAAACTTCCAATAAACTATAAATTCTGGGCCAGAAACACCTCCTCTTCTGGCAGATAAGCTACCCAGTCCTTACCACTCCCACTGATAAGCTAAAAGGCTTTGCTCCAAAACAGAAAGGCTTTGGGACTCAGAAGCATACAAACAGTCATGAATACAGCAAATATGTATCTGGACTAGACTAGTTAAAGGAAAGGTGGGAAACAATTGCAAACATGGGCTTTTAAACCACAAAGTTGAAAGAGATTGAAATACTGCCCAAACGGCTAATAAACTACAATTTCTGTGCCAGAAACTACTCTTCCTGTGGTATACAGATTACCTAGTGCTTACCACTCTCACTGATAAGCTAGAAAGCTTCCTTCCAAGACAGAAAGGCTTGGGGGGGCTCACAAGCATACATGCAGTCCTGAATACAGCAAATATGTATTTGGACTAGACTAGTTACAGGAAAAGAGAGAAAAGCGCAAACGCTGGCTTTTAAACCGGAAATTTGAAAGAGATGGATAAATTGCCCAAATGGCAAATAAACTACAAATTTGGGCCAGAAACCACTCCTCTTGTGGTAGATAGACTACCTAGTTCTTAGCACTCTCACTGATAAGCTAGAAGGCTTCCCTCCTACACAGAAAGGCTTGGGGGGCTCAGAAGACTACATACAGTACTGTATACAGCAAATCTGTATCTGGACTAGACTAGCTACAAGAAGGGTGGAAACAAGTGCAAATGCAGGCTTTTAAATCAGAAAGTTGAAAGAGATGGAGAACTGCCCAAACTCCCAATAAACTACAATTTCTAGGCCAGAAAATACTCTTCCTGTGGTAAATAGGCTACCTAGTGCTTACCACTCCCATTGATAAGCTAGAAGACTTCCCTCAAACACAAAAAGGCGTGCTGGGACCAGAAGCTTACAAACAGTCCTGGAAACAGCAAATATGTATGTGGACTAGAATAGTACCAGGAAAGGCGGGAAAAGTGCAAATGCGGGCTTTTAAATAAAAAAATTGAAAGAGATGGATAAATTGCCCAAATGGCCAATAAACTACAATTTCTGGGCCAGATACCACTCCTCTTGTCATAGATAGGCTATCTTAGCTTAACACTCCCACTGATAAGCTAGAAGGCTTTCCTCCAACACAGAAAGCTTGGGCCTCAGAACCTTACAAACAGTCCTGTATACAGCAAATCTGTATCTGGACTAGACTACTTAAAGGAAAGGCAGGAAAAGCACAAACAGGGGCTTTTAAACAAGAAAGTTGAAAAAGATGAATAAACATTGTGTTAGATAGGCTGCATATTGCTTTCCATTCCAACTTATAAGCTAGAAGGCTTTCCTCCAACACAGAAAGGCTTGAGGGGCTCAGAATCATACAAATAGTCCTGGATACAGCAAAATCTGTATCTGGACTAGACTAGTTACAGGAAGGGTGGTAAACAAGTGCAAATGATGGTTTTAAAACAGAAAGGCTTGGGGGCTCAAAAGCTTACATACAGTGCTGGATACAACAAATATGTATCTGGACTAGACTAGTTATAGGAAAGGCAGGAAAATTGCAACTGAGGTATTTTAAACCAGAAAGTTGAAAGAGATGGATAAATTGCCCAAACTTCCAATAAACTACAATTTCTGGGCCAGAAACACCTCCTCTTCTGGTAGATAAGCTACCTTGTCCTTACCACTCCCACTGATAAGCTAGAAGGCTTAACTCCAAAACAGAAAGGCTTGGGGACTCAGAAGCATACAAACAGTCCTGCATATAGCAAATATGTATCTGGACTAGACTAGTTAAAGGAAAGTTGGGAAACAAGTGCAAACATGGGCTTTTAAACCAGAAAGTTGAAAGAGATGGAAATACTGTCCAAACGGCTAATAAACTACAATTTATGGGCCAGAAACTACTCTTCCTGTGGTAGACAGGTTACCTAGTGCTTACCACTCTCACTGATAAGCTAGAAGGCTTCCTTCCAAGACAGAAAGGCTTGGGGGGCTCAGAAGCATACATACAGTCCTGAATACAGCAAATCTGTATTTGGACTAGACTAGCTACAAGAAGGGTGGAAACAAGTGCAAATGCGGGCTTTTAAACCAGAAAGTTGAAAGAGATGGAAAACTTCCCAAACTCCCAATAAGCTATGATTTCTAGGCCAGAAACCACTCTTTCTGTGGTAAATAGGCTACCTAGTGCGTACCACTCCCACTGATAAGCTAGAAGGCTTCCCTCCAACACAGAAAGGCTTGGAGGGCTCAGAAGCTTACATACAGTCCTGGTACCAAAAATCTGTATCTGGACTGGACTATTTACAGGAAAGACGGGAAAGCAGAAAGTTGAAAGAGATGGAAAACTGCCCAAACTCCCAATAAACTACAATTTCTATGCACGAAAACAGTCTTCCTGTGGTAAACAAGCTACCTAGTGCTTACCACGCCTACTGATAAGCTAAAAAGCTTTCTTCCAATACAGAAAGTCTTGGAGGGGGGCTCAGAAGCTTACATACAGTGCTGGATACAACAAATCTGTATCTGGGCTAGACTAGGTACAGGAAAGGCAGGAAAAGTGCAAACATGGGATTTTAAACCAGAAAGATGAAAGAGATGGATAAATTGACCAAACAGCCAATAAACTACCATTTCCTTGGCCAGAAACACCTCCTCTTTTGGTAGATAAGCTACCTTGTCCTTACCACTCCCACTGATAAGCTAGAAGGCTTAACTCCAAAACAGAAAGGCTTGGGGACTCAGAAGCATACAAACAGTCCTGCATATAGCAAATATGTATCTGGACTAGACTAGTTAAAGGAAAGTTGGGAAACAAGTGCAAACATGGGCTTTTAAAGCAGAAAGTTGAAAGAGATGGAAATACTGTCCAAATGGCTAATAAACTACAATTTCTGGGCCAGAAACTACTCTTCCTGTGGTAGACAGGTTACCTAGTGCTTACCACTCTCACTGATAAGCTAGAAGGCTTCCTTCCATGACAGAAAGGCTTGGGGGGCTCAGAAGCATACATACAGTCCTGAATACAGCAAATCTGTATTTGGACTAGACTAGCTACAAGAAGGGTGGAAACAAGTGCAAATGCGGGCTTTTAAACCAGAAAGTTGAAAGAGATGGAAAACTGCCCAAACTCCCAATAAGCTATGATTTCTAGGCCAGAAACCACTCTTTCTGTGGTAAATAGGCTACCTAGTGCTTACCACTCCCACTGATAAGCTAGAAGGCTTCCCTCCAACACAGAAAGGCTTGGAGGGCTCAGAAGCTTACATACAGTCCTCGTACCACAAATCTGTATCTGGACTAGACTATTTACAGGAAAGACGGAAAAGCAGAAAGTTGAAAGAGATGGAAAACTGCCCAAACTCTCAATAAACTACAATTTCTATGCACGAAAACACTCTTCCTGTGGTAAATAAGCTACCTAGTGCTTACCACGCCTACTGATAAGCTAAAATGCTTCCTTCCAATACAGAAAGTCTTGGGGGGGGCTCAGAAGCTTACATACAGTGCTGGATACAACAAATCTGTATCTGGGCTAGACTAGGTACAGGAAAGGCAGGAAAAGTGCAAACATGGGATTTTAAACCATTAAGATGAAAGAGATGGATAAATTGAACAAACGGCCAATAAACTACCATTTCCTTGGCCAGAAACCAATCCTCTTGTGGTAGATAGGATACCTAGTGCTTACCACTCCCACAGATAAGCTAGAAGGCTTCCCTCAAACACAGAAAGGCTTGGGTGGCTCAGAAGCATACAAGCAGTCCTGGATACAGCAAATCTGTATCTGGACTAGATTAGTTACAGGAATAGCAGGAAAAGCACAAATGCAGGCTTTTAAACCAGAAAGATGAAAGAGATGGATAAACTGCCCAAACGCTAATAAACTAAAATTTCTGGGCCAGAAACCACTCTTCTTGTGGTAGATAGGCTGTGTAGTGCTTACCACTCCACTTATACGATAGAAAGATTCCCTCCAACACAAATAGGTTTCGGGGGGCTCAGAAGCATACAAACAGTCCTAGATACTGCAAATCTGTATCTGAACTAGACTAGTTACAGGAAGGGTGTGAAACAAGTGCAAACAAGGGCTTTTAAACCAGAAAGTAGAAAGAGATGGATAAACTGCCCAACCTGCAAATAAACTACTATGTCTGGGCCAGAAACCACTCCTCTTGTGGCAGATAGGCTGCATATTGTTTTCCACTCCCACTTTTAAGCTAGAAGGATTCCCTCCAACACAGAAGAGCTTGGTGGGCTCAGAAGCATACAAACAGTCCTGGATACAGCAAATCTGTTCCTGGACTAGAATAGTTACAGGAAAGGTAGAAAACAAGTGCAAACGAGGGTTTTAAACCAGAAAGTAGAAAGTGATTAATAAACTTCCCAAACTGCCAATAAACTACAATTTCTGGTCCAGAAACCAATCTCCCTGTGGTAAATAGGCTACCTAGTGCTTACCACTCCCACTGATAAGCTAGAAGGCTTCCCTCCAAAACAGAACGGCTTGGGGGGCTCAGAAGCTTACATACAGTGCTGCATACAACAAATCTGTATCTGGACTAGACTAGTTATAGGAAAGGCGGGAAAAGTGCAACCAAGGTATTTTAAACCAGAAAGTTGAAAGAGATGGATAAACTGCTGAAAATTCCAATAAGCTACAATTTCTGGGCCAGAAACCACTCCTCTTGTGGTAGATAGGCTACCTAGTGCTTACCACTCCTACTGATAAGCTAGAAGGCTTTGCTCCAACACAGAAAGGCTTGGGGGCTCAGAAGCATACAAACAGTCCTGGATACAGTAAATCTGTATCTGGACTAGACTAGTTACAGGAAGGATAGGAAACAAGTGCAAACATGGGCTTTTAAACCAAAAAGTTGAAAGAGATGAAAAAACTGCCCAAATGGCCAATAAACTACAATTTCTAGGCCGGAAACCACTCCTCTTGTGGTAGATAGGTTACCTAGTCTTACCACTCACACTGATAAGCTAGAAGGCTTCCTTCCAAGACAGAAAGGCTTGTGGAGCTCAGATGCATACATACAGTCCTGGATACAGCAAATCTGTATCATGACTAGACTAGTTACAGAAAAGGAGGGAAAAGCGCAAACACAGGCTTTTAAACCAGAAAGTTGAAAAATATGGATAAACTACCCAAACGGCCAATAAACTACAATTTCTGGGCCAGAAACAACTCTTCCTTTAGTAAATAGGGTACCCAGTGCTTACCACTCCCACTGATAACTAGAAGGCTTCCATCCAACACAGAAAGGCTTGGGTGGCTCAAAAGCTTACATACTGTCCTGGATACCACAAATCTTTATCTGGACTAGACTATTTACAGGAAAGGCAGGAAAAGCACAAACAGGATCTTTTAAACCAGAAAGTTGAAAAAGATGAATAAACTGCCAAAACGGCCAGTAAACTACTATGTCTTGGCCAGAAACCACTCCTCTTGTGTTAGATAGACTGCGTATTGCTTTCCACTCCAACTTATAAGCTAGAAGGCTTCCCTCCAACACAGAAAGGCTTGGAGGGCTCAGAAGCTTACATACAGTCCTGGATACCACAAATCTGTATCTGGACTAGACTATTTACAGGAAAGACGGGAAACCATAAAGTTGAAAAAGATGGATAAACTGCCCAAACTCCCAATAAACTACAATTTCTAGGCCAAAACCACTCTTCCTGTGGTAAATAGGCTACCTAGTGCTTATCACTCCCACTGATAAGCTAGAAGACTTCCCTCCAAAACAAAAAGGCTTGCGGGGATCAGAAGCTTACAAACAGTCCTGGAAACAGCAAATCTGTATGTGGACTAGAATAGTTGCAAGAAAGGTGGGAAAAGCACAAATGCGGGCTTTTAAATAAGAAAATTGAAAGAGATGGATAAATTGCCCAAATGGCCAATAAACTACAATTTCTGGGCCAGACACCATTCATCTTGTGGTAGATAGGCTATCTTAGCTTAACACTCCCACTGATAAGCTAGAAGGCTTCCCTCCAACACAGAAAGCTTGGGCCTCAGATCCTTACAAACAGTCCTGTATACAGCAAATCTGTATCTGGACTAGACTAGTTAAAGGAAAGGCAGGAAAAGCACAAACAGGGGCTTTTAAACCAGAAAGTTGAAAGAGATGGATAAACTGCCCAACTGCCAATAAACTACAATTTCAGGGCCAGAAACTTATCATATTGTGGTAGATAGACTACATAGTGCTTACCACTCCCACTGACAAGCTAGAAGGCTTCCCTCAAACACAGAAAGGCTTGTGGGGGGTTCAGAAGAATGCAAACAGTGCTGGATACAGCAAATCTGTATCTGGAGTAGACTAGTTACAGGAAAGTCGTGAAAAGCGCAAAAGCGGGCTTTTAAATCAGAAAGATGAAGGAGATTGATAAACTGCCCAAACGGCCAATAAACTACAATTTCTGGGCCAGAAACCAATCTTCCTGTGATAAATAGGGTACCTAGTGCTTTCCAATCCCACTGATAAGCTAGAAGGATGCCATCCAACACAGTAAGGCTTGTGGGGCTCAGAGGCTTACATACAGTCCTGGATACCACAAATCCTTATCTGGACTAGACTATTTACAGAAAAGGCAGGAAAAAAGAAAGTTAAAAAAGATGAATAAACTGCCCAAACTTCTGGGCCAGAAACCAGTCTTCCTGTGGTAAATAGGGTACCTAGTGCTTTCCACTCCCACTGATAAGCTAGAAGGATTCCATCCAACACAGTAAAGCTTGGGGGGAATCAGAAGCTTACATACTGTCCTGGATACCACAAATCCTTGTCTGGACTAGACTATTTACAGGAAAGGCGGGATACAAGAAAGTTGAAAAAGATGAATAAACTGCCCAAACGGCCAGTCAACTACTATGTCTTGGCCAGAAACCACTCCTCTTGTGTTAGATAGGCTGCATATTGCTTTCCATTCCAACTTATAAGCTAGAAGTCTTTCCTCTAACACAGAAAGGCTTGAGGGGCTCAGAATCATACAAATAGTCCTGGATACAGCAAATCTGTATCTGGACTAGATTAGTTACAGGAAGGGTGGTCAACAAGTGCAAATGAGGGTTTTAAAACAGAAAGGCTCGGGGGCTCAAAAGCTTACATACAGTGCTGGATACAACAAATCTGTATCTAGATTAGACTAGTTATAGGAAAGGCAGGAAAATTGCAACCAAGGTATTTTAAACCAGAAAGTTTAAAGAGATGGATAAATTGCCCAAACTTCCAATAAACTACAATTTCTGGGCCAGAAACGCCACCTCTTCTAGTAGATAAGCTACCTAGTCCTTACCACTCCCACTGACAAGCTAGAAGGCTTCGCTCAATAACAGAAAGGCTTGGGGACTCAGAAGCATACAAACAGTCCTGCATATAGCGAATATGTATCTGGACTAGACTAGTTAAAGGAAAGGTGGGAAACAAGTGCAAACATGGGCTTTTAAACCAGAAAGTTGAAAGAGATGGAAATACTGTCCAAACGGCTAATAAACTACAATTTCTGGGCCAGAAACTACTCTTCCTGTGGTAGACAGGTTACATTGTGCTTACCACTCTCACTGATAAGCTAGGAGGCTTCCTTCCAAGACAGAAAGGCTTGGAGGGTTCAGAAGCATACATACAGTCCTGAATAAATCAAATCTGTATTTGGACTAGACTAGCTACAAGAAGGGTGGAAACAAGTGCAATTGCGGGCTTTTAAACCAGAAAGTTGAAAGAGATGGAAAACTGCCCAAACTCCCTATAAACTACAATTTATAGGCCAGAAACAACTCTTTCTGTGGTAAATAGGCTACCTATTGCTTACCACTCCCACTGATAAGCTAGAAGGCTTCCCTCCAACACAAAAAAGGCTTGGAGGGCTCAGAAGCTTACATACAGTCCTGGTACCACAAATCTGTATCTGGACTAGACTATTTACAGGAAAGACGAGAAACCAGAAAGTTGAAAGAGATGGAAAACTGCCCAAACTCCCAATAAACTACAATTTCTATGCATGAAAACACTCTTACTGTGGTCAATAAGCTACCTAGTGCTTACCACGCCTACTGATAAGTTAGAAGGCTTCCTTCCAATACAGAAAGTGTTGGGGGGGGGCTCAGAAGCTTACATACAGTGCTGGATACAACAAATCTGTATCTGGGCTAGACTAGGTACAGGAAAGGCGAGAAAAGTGCAAACGCGAGATTTTAAACCAGAAAGATGAAAGAGATGGATAAATTGACCAAACGGCCAATAAACTACCATTTTCTTGGCCAGAAACCACTTTTCTTGTGGTAGATAGGCTGTGTAGTGCTTACCACTCCCACTTATACGATAGAAAGCGTCCCTCCAACACAAATAGGTTTGGGGTGCTCAGAAGTATACAAACAGTCCTGGATACAGCAAATCTGTATCTGGACTAGACTAGTTACAGGAAGGGTGTGAAACAAGTGCAAACAAGGGCTTTTAAACCAGAAAGTAGAAAGAGATGGAGAAACTGCCCAACCTCCAAATAAACTAATATGTCTGGGCCAAAAACCAGTCCTCTTGTGGCAGATAGTCTGCATGTTGTTTTCCACTCCCACTTTTAAGCTAGAAGGATTCCCTCCAACACAGAACAGCTTGGTGGACTCAGAAGCATACAAACAGTCCTGGATACAGCAAATCTGTGTCTGGACTAGAATAATTACAGGAAAGGTAGAAAACAAGTGCAAATGAAGGTTTTAAACCAGAAAGTAGAAAGTGATTAATAAACTTCCAAAACCGCCAATAAACTAAAATTTCTGGTCCAGAAACCAATCTCCCTGTGGTAAATAGGCTATCTAGTGCTTACCACTCCGAGTGATAAGCTAGAAGTCTTCCCTCCAAAACAGAATGGCTTGTGGGGCTCAGAAGCTTACATACAGTTCTGCATACAACAAATCTGTATCTGGACTAGACTAGTTATAGGAAAGGCGGGCAAAGTGCACATGAGGTATTTTAAACCAGAAAGTTGAAAGAGATAGATACACTGCTGAAACTTCCAATAAGCTACAATTTCTGGGCCAGAAACCACTCCTCTTGGGGTAGATAGGCTACCTAGTTCTTACCACTCCTACTGATAAGCTAGAAGGCTTTGCTCCAACACAGAAAAGCTTGGGGGCTCAGAAGCATACAAACAGTCCTGGATACAGCAAATCTGTATGTGGACTAGACTAATTACACGAGGGGTGGGAAACAAGTGCAAACATGGGCTTTTAAACCAGAAAGTTGAAAGATATGGAAAAACTGCACAAACGGCCAATAAACTACAATTTCTGGACCAGAAACAACTCCTCTTGTGGTAGATAGGCTACCTAGTGCTTAGCACTTCCACTGATAAGTTAGAAGGCTTCGCTTCTAACAAGAAAGGTTTGGGAGGCTCAGAAGCCTACATACAGTACTGTATACAGCAAATCTGTATCTGGACTAGACTAGTTACAGGAAGGGTAGGAAACAAGTGCAAACATGGGCTTTTAAACCAAAAAGTTGAAAGAGATGGAAACACTTCCCAAATGGCCAATAAACTACAATTTCTGGGCCAGAAACCACTCCTCTTGTCGTAGATAGGTTACCTAGTCTTACCACTCACACTGATAAGCTAGAAGGCTTCCTTCCAAGACAGAAAGGCTTGTGGGGCTCAGATGCATATATACAGTCCTGGATACAGCAAATCTGTATCAGGACTAGACTAGTTACAGAAAAGGAGGGAAAAGCACAAACACAGGCTTTTAAACCAGAAAGTTGAAAAAGATGGATAAACTGCCCAACCGGCCAATAAACTACAATTTCTGGGCCAGAAACAACTCTTCCTTTAGTAAATAGGGTACCCAGTGCTTACCACTCCCACTGATAAGTTAGAAGGCTTCCATCCAACACAGAAAGGCTTGGGTGGCTCAAAAGCTTACATACAGTCCTGGATACCACAAATCTTTATCTGGACTAGACTATTTACAGGAAAGGCAGGAAAAGCACAAATAGGAGCTTTTAAACCAGAAAGTTGAAAAAGATGGATAAACTGCCCAACTGCCAATAAACTACCATTTTGGGGCAAGAAACCAATAATCTTGTGGTAGATAGGCTACATAGTGCTTACCACTCCCACTGATAAGCTAGAAGGCTTCCCTCAAACACGGAAAGGCTTGTGGGGGTTCTAAAGAATACAAACAGTGCTGGATACAGCCAGTCTGTATCTGGAGAAGGCTAGTTACAGGAAAGCCATGAAAAGCGCAAAAGTAGGCTTTTAAACCAGAAAGTTGAAAGAGATGGATAAACTGCCCAAACGGCCAATAAACTACAATTTCTGGGCCAGAAACTAATCTTCCTGTGATAAATAGGGTACCTAGTGTTTTCCAATCCCACTGATAAGCTAGAAGGATTCCATCCAACACAGTAAGGCTTGGGGGGATCAGAGGCTTACATACAGTCCAGGATACCACAAATCCTTATCTGGACTAGACTATTTACTGAAAATGTAGGAAACAAGAAAGTTGAAAAAGATGAATAAACTGCCCAAACTTCTGCATCAGAAACCAATCATCCTGTGGTAAATAGGGTACCTAGTGCTTTCCACTCCCACTGATAAGCTAGAAAGATTCCATCCAACACAGTAAGGCTTGGGGGGATCATAAGCTTACATACAGTCCTGGATAGCACAAATCCTTGTCTGGACTAAACTATTTATAGGAAAGGCGGGAAACAAGAAAGTTGAAAAAGATGAATAAACTTCCCAAACGGCCAGTAAACTACTATGTCTTGGCCAAAAACCACTCCCCTTGTGTTAGATAGACTGCGTATTGCTTTCCACTCCAACTTATAAGCTAGAAGGCTTCCCTCCAACAGAGAAAGGCTTGAGGGGCTCAGAATCATACAAACGGTCCTGGATACAGCAAATCTGTATCTGGAATAGACTAGTTACAGGAAGGGTGGTAAACAAGTGCAATTGAGGGTTTTAAATCAGAAAGGCTTGGGGGCTGAAAGCTTACATACAGTGCTGGATACAACAAATCTGTATCTGGACTAGACTAGTTAAAGGAAAGGTGGGAAACAAGTGCAAACATGGGCTTTTAAACCAGAAAGTTGAAAGAGATGTAAATACGGCCCAAACGGCTAATAAACTACAATTGCTGGGCCAGAAACTACTCTTCCTGTGGTAGACAGGTTACCTAGTGCTTACCACTCTCACTGATAAGTTAGAAGGCTTCCTTCCAAGACAGAAAGGCTTGGGGGGATCAGAAGCATACATACAGTCCTGAATACAGGAAATATGTATTTGGACTAGACTAGTTACAGGAAAAGAGGGGAAAAGCGCAAACGCTGGCTTTTAAACCAGAAATTTGAAAGAGATGGATAAATTGCCCAAATGGCAAATAAACTACAACTTTGGGCCAGCAACCATTCCTCTTGTATAGGCTACCTAGTTCTTAGCACTTTTACTGATAAGCTAGAAGGCTTCCCTCCTACACAGAAAGGCTTGGGGGGCTCAGAAGGTTACATACAGTACTGTATACAGCAAATCTGTATCTGGACTAGACTAGCTACAAGAAGGGTGGAAACAAGTGCAAATGCGGGCTTTTAAACCAGAAAGTTGAAAAATAGGGAAAACTGCCCAAACTCCCAAGAAACTACAATTTCTAGGCCAGAAAACACTCTTCATGTGGTAAATAGGCTACCTAATGCTTACCACTCCCACTGATAAGCTAGAAGGGTTCCCTCCAACACAGAAAGGATTGGAGGGCTCAGAAGCTTCCATACAGTCCTGGATACCACAAATCTGTATCTGGACTAGACTATTTAAAGGAAAGACAGGATACCAGAAAGTTGAAAAAGATGGATAAACTACCCAAATGGCCAATAAACTACAATATCTGGGCCAGAAACCCCTCCTCTTCTGGTAGATAGGCTGCTTAGTGGTTACCACTCCCAATGATAAGCTAGAAGGCTTCCTTCCAACACAGAATGGCTTTGGGGGCTCAGAAGCATACAAACAGTCCTGGATACAGCAAATCTGTATCTGGACTAGACTAGTTACAGGAATGGTGGGAAACAAGTGAAAACGAGGTCTTTTAAACCACAAAGTTGAAGGAGAAGGATAAACTGCCCAAATGGCCAATAAACTACAATTTCTATGCAAGAAAACATTCTTCCTGTGGTAAATAAGCTACCTAATGCTTACCATGCCTACTGATAAGCTAGAAGGCTTCCTTCCAATACAGAAAGTCTTGGAGGGGGGCGCAGAAGCTTACCTACAGTGCTGGATACACCGAATCTGTATCTGGGCTAGACTAGGTACATGAACGGCGGGAAAAGTGCAAACACAGGATTTTAAACCAGAAAGATTAAAGAGATGGATAAATTGACCAAACGACCAATAAACTACAATTTCTGGGCCAAAACCAATCCTCTTGTGGTAGATAGGCTACCTAGTGCTTACCACTCCCACAGATAAGCTAGAAGGCTTCCTTCAAACACAGAAAGGCTTGGGTGGCTCAGAAGCATACAAGCAGTCCTGGATACAGCAAATCTGTATCTGGACTAGATTAGTTACAGGAAAGACAGGAAAAGTGCAAACGTGGGTTTTTAAACTAGAAAGATGAAAGAGATGGATAAACTGCCCAAACACCAATAAACTAAATTTTCTGGGCCAGAAACCACTCTTCTTGTGGTAGATAGGCTCTGTAGTGCTTACCACTCCCACTTATACGATAGAAAACTTCCCCCCAACACAAAAAGATTTGGGGGGCTCAGAAGCATACAAACAGTCCTGAATACAGCAAATCTGCATCTGGACTAGACTAGTTACAGGAAGAGTGTGAAACAAGTGCAAACAAGGGCTTTTAAACCAGAAAGAAGAAAGAGATGGATAGACTGCCAAACCTGCGAATAAACTACTATGTCTGCACCAGAAACCACTCTTGTGGTAGATAGGCTGCATATTGATTTCCACTCCCACTTATAAGCTAGAAGGATTCCCTCCAACACAGAACAGCTTGGGGGGCTCAGAAGCATACAAACAGTCCTGGATACAGCAAATCTGTGTCGGAACTAGAATAGTTACAGGAAAGGTAGAAAACAAGTGCAAATGAGGGTTTTAAACCAGAAAGTAGAAAGTGATTAATAAACTGCCCAAACTGCCAATAAACTACAATTTCTGGGCCAGAAACCAATCTTCCTGTGGTAGATAGGCTACCTAGTGCTTACCACTTCCACTGATAAGCTAGAAGGCTTCCCTCCAAAACAGAATGGCTTGGGGGGCTCAGAAGCTTACATACAGTGCTGCATACAACAAATCTGTATCTGGACTAGACTAGTTATAGGAAAGGCGGGAAAACTGCACATGAGGTATTTTAAACCAGAAAGTTGAAAGAGATGGATAAACTGCTGAAACTTCCAATAAGCTATAATTTCTGGACCAGAAACCACTCCTGTTGTGGTAGATAGGCTACCAAGTGCTTACCACTCCCACTGATAAGCTAGAAGGCTTTGTTCCAAGAAAGAAAGGCTTGGGGGCTCAGAAGCATACAAACAGTCCTGGATACAGCAAATCTCTATCTGGACTAGACTAATTACACGAAGAGTGTGAAACAAGTGCACACATGGGCTTTTAAACCAGAAAGTTGAAAGATATGGAAAAACTGCCCAAACGGCCAATAAACTACAATTTCTGGACCAGAAACAACTCCTCTTGTGGTAGATAGGCTACCTAGTGCTTAGCACTTCCACTGATAAGTTAGAATGCTTCCTTCCTAACCAGAAAGGTTTGGGGGGCTCAGAAGCCTACATACAATACTGTATACAGCAAATCTGTATCTGGACTAGACTAGTTACAGGAAGGGTGGGAAACAAGTGCAAACATGGGCTTTTAAACCAAAAAGTTGAAAGATATGGAAAAACTGCCCAAACGGCCAATAAACTACAATTTCTGGGCTAGAAACCACTCCTCTTGTGGTAGATAGGTTACCTAGTGCTTACCACTCACATTGATAAGCTGGAAGGCTTTCTTCCAAGACAGAAAGGCTTGTGGGGCTCAGATGCATACATACAGCAAATCTGTATCAGGACTAGACTAGTTACAGAAAAGGAGGGAAACGCGCAAACACAGGCTTTTAAACCAGAAATTTGAAAGAGATGGATAAATTGCCAAAATGGCCAATAAACTACAATTTAAGGCCAGAAACAACTCCTCTTGTGGTAGATAGGCTACCTAGTGCTTAGCACTCCCACTGATAATCTAGAAGGCTTCCCTCTGACACATAAAGGCTTGGGGGCTCAGAAGTTTACAGACAGTACTGTATACAGCAAATCTGTATCTGGACTAGACTAGTTACAGGAAGGGTGGAAACAAGTGCAAACGTGGGCGTTTAAACCAGAAAGTTGAAAGAGATGGAAAAACTGCCCAAATGGCCAATAAACTACAATTTCTGGGCCAGAAACCACTCTTCCTGTGGTAGATAGGTTACCTAGTGCTTACCACACCCACTGATAAGATAGAAGACTTCCCTCCAACACAGAAAGGCTTGAGGGGATGAGAAGCTTACAGTCAGTCCTGGATACAGCAATTCTGTATATAGACTAGGATAGTTCTAGGAAAGGCAGGAAAAGCGCAAATGCGGGCTTTTAAATAAAAAAGTTGAAAGAGATGGATAAATTGCCCAAATGGCCAATAAACTACAATTTCAGGGCCAGAAACAACTTCTCTTGTGGTAGATAGGCTACCTATTGCTTAACACTCCCACTGATAAGTTAGAAGGCTTCCCTCCAACACAGAAAGCTTGGGCCTCAGAACCTTACAAACAGTCCTGTATACAGCAAATCTGTATCTGGACTAGACTAGTTAAAGGAAAGGCAGGAAAAGCACAAACAGGAGCTTTTAAACCAGAAAGTTTAAAGAGATGGATAAACTGCCCAAACGGCCAATAAACTACAATTTCTGGGCCAGAAACCTATCTTCCTGTGATAAATAGGGTACCTAGTGCTTTCCAATCCCACTGATAAGCTAGAAGGATTCCATCCAACGCAGTACGTCTTGGGGGGCTCAGGGGCTTACATACAGTCCTGGATACCACAAATCCTTATATGGACTAGACTATTTACAGAAAAGGCAGGAAACAAGAAAGTTGAAAAACATGAATAAACTGCCCAAACATCTGGGCCAGAAACCAATCTTCCTGTGATAAATAGGGTACCTAGTGCTTTCCACTCCCACTGATAAGCTAGAAGGATTCCATCCAACACAGTAAGGCTTTGGGGGATCAGAAGCTTACATACTGTCCTGGATACTACAAATCCTTGTCTGGAATAGACTATTTACAGGAAAGGTAGGAAAGAAGAAATTTGAAAAAGATGAATAAACTTCCCAAACAGCCAGTAAACTACTATGTATTGGCCAGAAACCACTCCTCTTGTGTTAGATATGCTGGGTATTGCTTTCCACTCCAACTTATAAGCTAGAAGGCTTCCCACCAACACAGAAAGGCTTGAGAGGCTCAGATTCATACAAACAGTCCTGGTTACAGCAAATCTGTTTCTGGACTAGACTAGTTACAGAAAGGGTGGTAAACAAGTGCAAATGATGGTTGTAAACCAGAAAGGCTTAGGGGCTCAAAAGCTTACATACAATGCTGGATACAACAAATCTGTATCTGGACTAGGCTAGTTATAGGAAAGTCAGGAAAATTGCAACCGAGGTATTTTAAACCAGAAAGTTGAAAGAGATGGATAAATTGCCCAAACTTCCAATAAACTACAAATTCTGGGCCAGAAACACCTCCTCTTCTGGTAGATAAGCTACCCAGTCCTTACCACTCCCACTGATAAGCTAGAAGGCTTCGCTCCAAAACAGAAAGGCTTTGGGACTCAGAAGCATACAAACAGTCATGAATACAGCAAATATGTATCTGGACTAGACTAGTTAAAGGAAAGGTGGGAAACAAGTGCAAACATGGGCTTTTAAACCAGAAAGTTGAAAGAGATAGAAATACTGCCCAAACACCTAATAAACTATAATTTCTGGGCCAGAAACTACTCTTCCTGTGGTAGACAGGTTACCTAGTGCTTACCACTCTCACTGATAAGCTAGAAGGCTTCCTTCCAAGACAGAAAGGCTTGGGGGGGGGGGGCTCAGAAGCATACATGCAGTCCTGAATACAGAAAATATGTATTTGGACTAGACTAGTTACAGGAAAAGAGGGAAAAGCAGAAACGCTGGCTTTTAAACCAGAAATTTGAAAGAGATGGATAAATTGCCCAAATGGCAAATAAACTACAAATTTGGGCCGGAAACCACTCCTCTTGTGGTAGATAGGCTACCTAGTTCTTAGCACTTTCACTGATAAGCTAGAAGGCTTCCCTCCTACACAGAAAGGCTTGGGGGGGCTCAGAAGGCTACATACAGTACTGTATACAGCAAATCTGTATCTGGACTAGACTAGCTACAAGAAGGGTGGAAACAAGTACAAATGCGGGCTTTTAAATCAGAAAGTTGAAAGAGATGGAAAACTGCCCAAACTCCCAATAAACTACAATTTATAGGCCAAAAACCACTCTTCCTGTGGTAAATAGGCTACCTAGTGCTTACCACTCCCACTGATAAGCTGGAAGGCTTCCCTCCAACACAGAAAGGCTTGGAGGGCTCAGAAGCTTACATACAGTCCTGGATACCACAAATGTGTATCTGGACTAGACTATTTACAGGAAAGACGGGAAACCAGAAAGTTGAAAAAGATGGATAAACTGTCCAAACTCCCAATAAACTACAATTTCTTGGGCAGAAACAACTCTTCCTTTAGTAAATAGGGCACCTAGTGCTTACCACTCCCACTGATAAGCTAGAAGGCTTCCATCCAACACAGAAATGCTTGGGTGGCTCAGAAGCTTACAAACAGTCCTGGATACCACAAATATTTATCTGGACTAGACTATTTACAGGATAGGTAGTAAACCAGACAGTTGAAAGAGATGGAAAACCTGCCCAAACGGCCAATAAACTACAATATCTGGGCCAGAAAATACTCCTCTTCTGGTAGATAGGCTGCTTAGTGGTTACAACTCCCACTGATAAGCTAGAAGGCTACCCTCCAACACAGAAATGCTTCTGGGGCTCAGAAGCATACAAACAGTCCTGGATACAGCTAATCTGTATCTGGACTAGACTAGATACAGGAATGGTGGGAAACAAGTGAAAATGAGGGCTTTTAAGCCACAAGGTTGAATGAGATGGATAAAATGCCCAAATGGCCAATAAACTACAATTTCTATGCCAGAAAACACTCTTCCTGTGGTAAATAAGCTACTTAGTGCTTACCACACCTACTGATGAGCTAGAAGGCTCCCTTCCAATACAGAAAGTCTTGGGGGGGGGCTCAGAAGCTTACATATAGTGCTGGATACAACAAAACTGTATCTGGGCTAGACTAGGTACAGGAAAATTAGGAAAAGTGCAAACGTGGGATTTTAAACCAGAAAGATGAAAGAGATGGATAAACTGCCCAAACGGCCAATAAACAAATATTTTTGGGCCAGAAACTACTCCTCTTGTGGTAGATAGGCTACCTAGTGCTTACCACTCCCACTGATATGCTAGAAAGCTTCGCACCAACACAGAAAGGCTTCAGGGCTGAGAAGCATACAAATAGTCATGGATACAGCAAATCTGTATCTAGGCTAGACTAGTTAATGGAAAGGTGCGAGAAGTGCAAATGTGGGCTTTTAAACCAGAAAGTTGAAAGAGATGGATAAACTACCCAAACAGCCAATAAACTACTATTTTCATCCCAGAAACCACTCCTCTTGTAGAAGATAGGCTACCTTGTGCTTACCACTCCCACTGATAAGATAGAAGGGTTCCCTCCAACACAGAAAGGCTTTGAGGGCTCAAAAGCATAAAAACAGTCCTGGATACAGCAAATCTTTATCTGGACTAGACTAGTTACAGGAAAGGCGGGAAACCAGAAAGTTGAAAAAGATGAATAAAGTGCCCAAACGGCAAATAAACTACAATTTGTGGGCCAGAAACAACTCTTCCTTTGGTAAATAGGGTACCTAGTACTTACCACTCCCACTGATAAGCTTGAAAGCTTCCATCCAACACAGAAAGGCTTGATGGGATCAGAAGCTTACATACAGTCCTGGATACCACAAATCTATATCTGGACTAGAGTATTTACAGGAAAGGCAGGAAACCAGAAAGTTGAAAAAGATGGATAAACTCCCCAAACGGCCAATAAACTACAATGTTTGGGCCAGAAACCACTTCTTTTCTGGTAGATAGGCTACCTAGTTCTTACCCCTCCTACTGAAAAGCTAGAACGCTTCCTTCCAATACAGAAAAGTTTGGGGAGGGGGGGCTCAGAAGCTTACATACAGTGCTGGATACCACAGATCTGTATCTGGACAAGACTAGGTACAGGAAAGGCTGGAAAAGTGCAAACACAGGATTTTAAACCAGAAAGTTGAAATAGATGGATAAACTGCAAAAATGGCCAATAAACTACAATTTTTGGGCCAGAAACCACTCCTCTTGTGGTAGATAGGCTACCTAGTGCTTACCACTCCCACTGATAAGCTAGAAGGCTTCGCTCCAACACAGAAAGGCTTGGCGGCTCAGAAGCATGCAAACAATCCTGACTACAGCAAATCTGTATCTGGACTAGACTAGCTACAGGAAAGGAGGAAAACAAGTGCAAATGTAGTCTTTTAATCCAGAAAGTTGAAAGATATGGAAAGCTGCCCAAACAGCCAATAAGCTACAATGTCTGGGCCAGATACCACTCTTCCTGTGGTAGATAGGTTACCTAGTGCTTACCACTCCCAGTGATAAGCTAGAAGGCTTCTCTCCAACACAGAAAGGCTTGGGGGGCTCAGAAGCATACATACAGTCCTGGATATAGCAAATCCTTATCTGAACTAAACTAGTTACAGGAAAGGCGGGAAACCAGAAAGTTGAAAAGATGAATCAACAGCCCAAACGGCCAATAAACTACAATTTGTGGGCCAGAAACAACTCATCCTTTGGTAAATAGGTTACCTAGTGCTTACCACTCCCACTGTTAAGCTAGAAGGCTTCCATCCAACACAGAAAGTCTTGGGGGGCTCAGAAGCTTACATACAGTCCTGGATACCACAAATCTGTATCCTGACCAGACTATTTACAGGAAAGGCAGGAAACCAGAAAATTGAAAGAGATGGATAAACTGCCCAAATGGCCAATAAACTACAATATCTTTGCCAGAAACCACTCTTCCTGTGGTAGACAGGTATCTAGTTCTTACCACTCCTACTAAAAAGCTAGAAGGCTTTCTTCCAATACAGAAAGGATTGGGAGGCTCAGAAGCTTACATACAGTGCTGGATACAACAAATCTGCATCTGGACAAGACTAGGTATAGGAAAGGCAGGAAAAGTGCAAACGGGGGATTTTAATCCAGAAAGTTGAAAGAGATGGAAAGCTGCCCAAATGGCCAATAAATTACAATTTCTGGGCCAGAAACCACTCTTCCTGTGGTAGATAGGTTACCTTATGCTTACCACTCACAATGATAAGCTAGAAGGCTTCCCTCCAACACAGAAAGGCTTGGGGGGCTCAGAAGCATACATGCAGTCCTGGAAACAGCAAATCTGTATCTAGACCAGACTAGTTATAGGAAGGGTGGGAAAGAAGTGAAAATGAGGGCTTTTAAACCAGAAAGTTTAAGGAGATGGATAAACTGCCCAAATGGCCAATAAACTGCAATATCTTTGCCAGAAATCACTCTTCCTGTGGTAGACAGGCTACCTAGTTCTTACCACTCCTACTGAAAACCTAGAAGGCTTCCTTCCAATACAGAAAGGCTTGGGGGGCTCAGAAGCTTACATACAGTGCTGGATACAACAAATCTGCATCTGGACAAAACTAGGTATAGGAAAGGCAGGGAAAGAAAGAAAGGCTTGGGGGGCTCAGAAGCTTACATACAGTGCTGGATACAACAAATCTGCATCTGGACAAGACTAGGTATAGGAAAGGCAGGAAAAGTGCAAATGGGGGATTTTAATCCAGAAAGTTGAAAGAGATGGAAAGCTGCCCAAATGGCCAATAAATTACAATTTCTGGGCCAGAAACCACTCTTCCTGTGGTAGATAGGTTACCTTATGCTTACCACTCCCAATGATAAGCTAGAAGGCTTCCCTCCAATACAGAAAGGCTTGAGGGGCTCAGAAGCATACATGCAGTCCTGGATACAGCAAATCTGTATCTGGACTAGACTAGTTATAGGAAAGGCAGGAAAAGTGCAAATGTGGGCTTTCAAACCAGGAAGTTGAAAGGGATGGATAAATTGCCCAAATGGCCAATAAACTACAATTTCTGGGCCAGAAACAACTCTTCTTGTGGTAGATAGGCTACCTAGTGTTTAGCACTCCCAGTGATAAATTAGAAGGCTTCCTTCCAACACAGAAAGGCTTGGGGGTCTTAGAAGCTTACATACAGTCCTGGATACAGCAAATCTGTATCTGGACTAGACTAGTTACAGCAAGGGTGGGAAACAAGTGCAAATATGGGCTTTTAAATAAGAAAGTTGATAGAGATGGATAAACTGCCCAAACTGCCAATAAACTACAATTTCTGGGCCAGAAACTACTCTTCCTATTGTAGATAGGCTACCTAGTTCTTACCACTCCCACTGATAAGCTAGAAGGCTTCCCTCCAACACAGAAAAGCTGGGGGGGGGCTCAGAAGCTTATATACAGTCGTGGATACAGCAAATTTGTATCTATACTAGACTAGTTAGAGAAAAGGCAGGATAGGCGCAAATGTGGGCTTTTAAACCAGAAAGTTGAAAGAGTTGGATAAACTGCCCAAATGGCCAATAAACTGCAATTTCTGTGCCAAAAGTTACTCCCCTTGTGGTAGATAGGCTACCTAGTGCTTACCACTCCTTCTGATATGCTACAAGACTTCCCTCCAACACAGAAAGGCTTTGGGATCTCAGAAGCTTACATACAGTCCTGGATACAGCAAATCTGTATCTGGACTATAGTAGTTACAGGAAAGGCGTGAGAAGTGCAAACACGGCCTTTTAAACCAGAAAGTTGAAAGAGATGGATAAACTGACCAAATGTCCAATAAACTACAAATTCTGTGTCATAAACCATTCCCCTTGTGGTAGATATGCTACCTAGTGTTTACCACTCCCACTGATAAGCTAGAAGGTTTCCCCTCCAAAACAGAAAGGCTTGTGCGGCTCAGAAGCATACAAACAGTCCTGGATACAGCAAATCTGTTTCTGTACTAGACTAGTTACAGGACAGGTAAGAAACAAGTGCAAACATGGGATTTTAAACCAGAAAGTTGAAAGAGATGGAAAAATTGCCCAAACAGCTAATAAGCTACAATTTCTGGGCCAGAAACCACTCTTCCTGTGGTAAATAGGCTACCTAGTGCTTATCACTCCCACTGCTAAGCTAGAAGGCTTTTCTTCAACACAGAAAGGCTTGGGGGGGGCTCAGAAACTTACATACAATCCTGGATACAACAAATCTGTATCTGGACTAGACTAGTTACAAGAAAGGCGGGAAACCAGAAAGTTGAAAGAGATGGATAAACTGCCCAAATGGTCAATAAACTGCAATGTCTTATATAGAAACCACTCTTCTTGTGGTAGATAAGCTACATAGTGCTTATCACTCCCACTGATAAGCTAGGAGGCTTTGCTCCAGCACAGAAAGACTCTTAGGGGGCTCAGAAGCATACAAACAGTCCTGGGTACAGCAAATCTGTATCTGGATTAGACTAGTTACAGGAAGGGGGGAAACAAGTGCAAACATGGGCATTTAAACCAGAAAGTTGAAAGAGATGGAAAAACTGCCCAATCACCTATAAACTACAATTTCTGGGCCAGAAACTACTCTTTGTGTGGTAGATAGGCTACCTAGTGCTTATCACTCCCACTGATAAGCTAGAAGGCTTCCCTCCAAAACAGAAAGGCTTGGGGGGGCTCAGAAGCTTACAAACATTTCTGGATACAGCAAGTCTGTATATTGACTAGTCTAGTTACAGGAAGGGTGGGAAACAAGTGCAAATGTGGGCCTTTAAACCAGAAAGTTGAAAGAGATGGATAAACTGCCCAAACGACCAATAAACTACAATGTCTTATCTAGAAATCACTCCTCTTGTGGTAGATAAGCTACGTAGTGCTTATCACTCCCACTGATAAGCTAGGAGGCTTCCCTCCAGCAGAGAAATGCTCTTGGGAGGCTCAGAAGCATACAAACAGTCCTGGGTACAGCAAATCTGTATCTGGACTAAACTAGTTACAGGAAGGGGGGAAACACGTGCAAACATGGGCATTTAAACCAGGAGGTTGAAAGAGATGGAAAAACTGCCTAAACGGCCAATAAACTACAATTTCTGGGCCAGAAACCACTCTTCCTGTGGTAGATAGGTTACCTAGTGCTTACCACTCCCACTGTTGAGCTAGAAAGCTTCCCTCCAACACAGAAAGGCTTGGGGGATCAGAAGCTTATTTACAGTCATGTATACAGCAAATCTGTATATTGACTAGACAAGTTACAGAAAAGGCAGTAAAGAAGCTTAGAATTTTTTTTTGTATAAGTGGAAAGTGCGAAAGGAAGAGCACAAGATAATTCAAGGTTAAGAAATTCTGATTGTAGAACAGATATAACAAGGGCACAGTGCACCTTCTCAGTTATAGCTGTTAATGATTAGATAGTTGATGGCTAGTGTTTTCCTAACAAAACTTGAGGTTCAAATGTTTATTTTCAATTCATTTTGCAAGTTTTGTATTAATTTTATATACATATCTAAAGGAACTGCTTTAAATTAATTATTTCAAGTACAAATTGTATTATTCCTCATTAAATGTTTATGACTGATAGTTTATTAACTGGCATAAAGGTTTGCACATTTTCAAAAAGTACTTTCAACCATGTGGTGTCCACCCTTTGATGGGTAACTGCTCAGAGCTAATTGCTACCATTTAAGCATTTATATGTTAGCTTGTTTTAAGGGTAAATACTAAAGTGTGTTCCTGTTTTTGCAGTTTTGACAAACTGATTAGATTGATATTGTAAGGCTGAGATAATGGTGTAAGTACTACAGAGTTATTTTTTAACCACCTTTATGCTGGAAAGCATTGTGCAAATATGTGTAAAAATAATTGCTGTTGTTGATAAGAATGCACTGGAAGACAATGGGTTCAGTCTTAGGGTGGGTAAAAGCCTAAGGAAGCTGGAACCATTCCTTTTATAGCTCTGCTGGTAGAGAGAAGGACTGTACTGATTTACAAAGGCAACCTTAGGTTGCTGGTTCAATTCTGGCTTAAAGAAGTTTGACATTTGATCTTTTTGGATTACATGGCTAGGCATATAAGGGCCCTAGTGGTTGTTAGCCTAGTATACACATATGAACCTATGATTTTAACTCTAAAATATAACTGCTGTGTAAACTCATTAAAGTGTGACAATGCTTGGTTAGTGCTCAAGGCAACAGTGCACATTTACCCTGTATCCTTAAGGTTATTTGCCATTTTGCAGATTAATTGGTGCTAATGGAGGGATTCAAACACCCATTTTGCAAGTTTTGTGTTGTATATCTCTGATAACAGTAGTGAAGGAGTTAAAATCTGCACCCCCTCCCTTCCATTACAGGTATGAGAAAATTATGATATAATGGTGCAACAAATAAGGTTAAATTCATTCTTAAGAGTTGTATGTGGAAAAAAATGAGAATGATCTCCCTTTCTAGCACTCTCTTTCAAATTTTATATGAAGACATTTCATTGATCTTTTGAGTCATACACTCCAGTGAACTAAGTCAGTGTATGATCTAGAAATTTAGAAAAATATGTAGCACATGTTGCCTGATAAATTATTGACTTTGAGTCAGGAGAACCTCAGTACTCTAGGCAAAAAGCAATTGCTAAATGCAGGTTGCAGGCTCCTATAATACTGCACTGGTTGAACTGGTGTAAATTATTTTGAGCATTGGGGTCTCTTGAAGCAGTTCTATACTGTGATGCTCACCTTTCTGTCATCTTTGTTTGGTATCCCAGTGATACATTTTTTTGCCTTCAGTGGAAACACTGGTCATTGAAGGGTCTAGACACAAGGACAATATGTACTTTTAATAAGCTGGGAAAGGAAACTCATTGGGTTTCATTTTATTATCTCGAAATACTAAAATACCAAATTTTAGTATTTCAAGACTATAAAGTCGAAAGTGCAGTTACATAAACCTGCATAATGTCACATGCAGAAATGTCAAATCCACTGTTGCTTTGTCTCATTCATAACGTGCAGTGGGGTTTGTGAATTTAGCTGGGTATTCAGGTAAGTGGTGTTCTTGTAAGGGTATTGGGTAGGGATTTTAGTGTGTGTGAGTATGTGTAGTGGTGGGTTTTATGTGTTTTTGTGTTTAGTGTGACCTTGGAGTTAGTATATATAAGTAGCAGGGGTGTGGGGGGTGCAGACCCCCACATGTAGGGTGCAGGGGGACTTGCCCCCCTGCTTATAGGAAGGGTAGGTGTGTTTGTGTGTGCTGTTTTGTGTGTTGTAGTGTCCTTAGGTAGGTGTATGTGTGCTTGTTTGTGTGGTGGTGTGCATATTTGAATGATCGTGGTTTTGAATTTCACGGTTGTGGGTGTCGGTTTTTTAGGCTTTCGCCTTTATAGTCTTGAGATACTAAAATTCGGTATTTTAGTATTTCAAAATTATAAAGTGAATCTGAAAAGACTGATTTGTTTCTAAAGCTTGTCTGCTCAAGACTACCAAGGTTATCCTTTCTATAAAATGGAACCCATTTCCTATAACCACTCAAAGACAGTTTCTTCTGTTTTAATACATTGAAGCATGCCACATTCCTTTTTCAGTCTTCATCTTATAACATGGATTAATATTTTTTCTCTTTTTAATAAAACATTATTTTTCTCTAAAGTGATTAAGCTGATTCAAGAAGATAGATGACTCTACATGTGGAAATATTGCTAGTTTACCTGAAAAATATTTTCATTTTGAGTCAACAAGAATCCCATTTCCCTTATGAGCAGAGGTTCCTTTATGAAGTTATAGCATTCATACCGTTATCATCTAGATCTACAAACAAGGGAATAACCAGGATTTTTGATATTATAATTTAACCACTTCAGTGCAGGACAATGTATGTTTCTGAGTAGCATACATTTTAAGTAGTGCAAGAAAAAAATAAATACAATATAACATAATAATATTGAATTTTTAAATTCTGGCACACATCTTTGAACATAATAAAATATCATTATTTAAGTATATGGTGTGGCTTGCAGTGCATATTTCTGCTTTGCCACTCTTTTATTGAATGGGATCCTGATATGGTTTCTCATCAATCTTTTCTTCAAGAAAGTGTTTTCTTTTATTTTTTTTACAAAAAACAACCAATATGACACTGATATAGTACTAATTAAGTAAAAAAAAAAAAAACTTTACTTACAGTTAACTTTCTCATTCTTCTTCTCTTCCCCAAAGCATTTTTCTCAACATTAATGACACGAAGTAGGGTATATATGCTTTAGAGTCCCCCAAAAGTCCAACAAATCCTGAAAAAGTCCAATATTTCCAGATTTTCTTCTGTCATTTTTCACAAATATAATTATTGCATTGTAGATCCATATTAAGTTACTGGTTTTATTCCTGCTCATATCCTTCTCCCAAATCCTGTCTCCGCTTCATTTCCAATGTATTCTCAATGTGCCTATGTCACAAGTGATAATTCAATAAAGGTGTTTAAAAATAATATGACACTGCTATATAAACTAAATTTTATATATCGTAGAGAAATATAGGTTCAAATAAAAAAGAAAACTGGGTGCACAGATCCCAGGATAAAAAAGTGCCCAATCCTGGTGTACACGGTGGTGCCTGTAGTGGAAAAAATGCAGTTTAGAATCTTCTGGAGATAGAAAGATTCCAGTTACAGGACTAGGCAAGGCCAAAGGTGAGGACAGCTACCCTGTGGCAGAAGGAAATATTTGTCCATAAAAACACAATAACTGACAAAATGAAAAAGAGGCATAGGGTTGACAAAGTGGACTATTGAGGATAAGGAAGAAATTATGTAATGTTACATTTATCCAAACAACCCAGAATTTAAAGAGGGGTATTTAGAAAGATTAAGAGAAAAGTTATAGGAAAGAAAAATACTTGCACAAGAAAAGTTGTCGAGAGCTACAAATATAAATGTATATTCCTTAATGCAACAGATCAGTAAAAAACTATATATATGAAGAAACACTGGGGCATCTGAAAACAAGAGGAAGGGAGGAATTGAGAACATAAAAAAAAATCAGAGGTTTTGAAAGGTATAAAAAAGAAGCAATCATATGGGAAAGAAAAAAAGTTCTGGCATGGTTCAATATTTATTCAAAGGAGAAAGCCAAGCTAATCAGTATAAAAATGCAGCTCCAAAAATATTTGAAAAGAAATTCAAGCAAGGACATCTGGATATGGAAAATTTCACATTACAAAAAAACAAGACTGAGAAGTAGAAATGTAGAAAAGAAGGTTAATGAGGTAGAAATTAAACATAAAAATCAAAGAGATGGACCATCTTCAGAATGAAGGCTTTAAGTGTAGAAATCCCAGTACGGGCAGTGTCAAAGCATGATGAACCAGTGGGTCCCCAGGTACATGAGCAGTGAGTGAGGTGTGATGCATCTGAAAAGGATTGCCACACAGCAATGTTTTGGGGCCTTCTGTAGGAGACTTGCTGTTGTTACTGCTTCCTGCTCATTTCCTTGCTGTGCAAGTCCACTTGAAGTTGCAGAGCAAGGAAATGAGTAGGAAACAGTAACAACTCTGACACAGATAATGTTGCAGCATGATCTCCGTATGGAGGAGCAGCAGATGAAGCAGGATACATCTGAAAATGATATGTCAAAAGAAGATGTTCTGGGACTTATGTAGACAACTCAGAGAAAATAGAGAACAAAGATTATGCTCACAGTCCAGCATAAAATTATCGATAGTAAGATCAATTTGATTTAATAGAGATGGCTGGACATATTACGGTAGATGAAAAAATAGATTACAGAAAGAAATGTAAGACTCAAAATGTTAGAAGACTGGTAAAACAGATGAACACAGTAATTAGGACTAGTAAGAGAAATTAATTGAAATGTATTAATGGCCCAGAATAAGTTTATATAGAACTGGGAAACAAAGGAAAGATAGAATTGGGGAGCAAAGCAAAGGAACGTATACACTATCAACAAAGAATAAATTGCTGACTATAACACAGATTATAAATGGATTGAAGAAAGAAAAGAATCAGTAAGGAGCTCTTATGTAGAGGATATGAAATGGAATGAAGTAACCTCCAGAGAAATTGAAAGAAAATTAAGTAAAGCTCCTAACTGGAAAACCAAACTTCTAGCTACAGATATCAACATCTTTAGACAAAGATTTATCCCTAAGCAAGAATTACTTATATGTGCATCCCGAATAGACACCTATCTTGTTAACAATGTGAAAATTATACTCCTTAAGAGTAAAACTACAAGCCATCTTAAGAACCATAGACAAATAGCTTGCCTTCTGACAATAAACAAATTATATACTGGAATTCATGAAAACAGAATTTGTAGTCATTTAGAAAAAATAAGTTATGACAATAGAACAAAAAGGTAATAAAAGAAAAGTCATACAGAACAATGGCTATATGACTTCTAAATGAAGCCATAATAGAGATTTAAAAAAGAAGAAGAATATACATGTATGGCATGTATATTATAAAAAAGCAGTTGGCAGTATCACATTCATGCATAATGTAGTTCTTATAGATGTAGAAAATATGCCCTACATTGATCAGTTACATTGCATTGTCATGAAACATTGGCAAATCAATTTGCAGTTGAGTCATGGCAAAGAGAAAATGATTATCTCAGAGATAAAAACTCAAGGGGGGATATTCCAAGGCAATTCTTTGTCACCACTGATATTTTGTCTTGCCATTAACTCATTAAATTGTATACTGAACAGATCAGGCTATGGCTACAGTGTGGTTCCCAGAAACTTACCTTGTTTAAATAATTCTTATTTACTTTTTGTGGATAACTTAAAATAGTATAATTCATAAGATGAGAAGTTGTTAGCACAAATACAAATAGTTAAATTTTTTTCAGCTGATGTAAGACTGACAATTGGTCTTTATAAATATTCAAAAGTGACATTTAAAAAATGAAAGCTGCAGCACCAAGAAAGTATCAGTCTGGGAGAGGAATGTGAGCAAAATGAAAAGTATAAATATTTATGAATAGGAATAGTTCAGAAAACTAAGACTAATACTGAAAACCACATTTACATCTAGGAATAAAATTAAGTTCTAAATTGATTTGTTGTTTCTCTTCTAAGTAAATGCTTTGGGGTAATTTATCACAAAAAAATCAGATTGACTGGATTAGAGAAAAAGAAAAACCTTTCATGCTTATCAAGTGGTATATAAAAAAATCAGTGTATACCAAAATAATGTATTCCTCATTCTGAAAGATGTGTGTGCCTCCTTGAACCTGACTATGTAAGTAGATCTGCAGTTAAGGGGCTGCATACATATCTGCTGGCTCATGAGATCCAAATATAGTGAAAGCTTTAAAACACAAGGAGAAGAAATCTAAGATGACATATTTGCTTAGGTTAGTAGAAGTTTTCAGAATAAAGTGAGAATGATACCACACAGCTCTTCAATCTAGAGTGCCATTTCACCTAAGGTTATCCCTGATTATAGGTAAATGGGCATTAACCTGACACTCCGTTCCAATTAGCCCCACTTTTGTAGTTTATTCTTGCAGCTCCACTTGTTTTGAAGTCATATGCACCCTCTGCTTGTCTCCTTTAATTTATTTAAAAATTATTTGAAGATCTTTAAGCCATCAGTGACCTCAAGGTTCATAAATTCCATCATTGTCCACAGCTAACACATTTATTCTCTGCTTATATCTAAATCTGAAAGCTTGAGGGGCAAGTTCCTGAAGCTGTAACACCAAAGGGTGAAGATTTTTATGAACTGCTTCTACATTGCACTTAAAGTCTCCTGACAGTGAGTTTCTTTGTGTGAATATGTCTTCTCATGCTCATACCACCCTTGTCTGCCCAACTCACATGTACTTACTTGAGTTCTGCACCCTGGCATATTGGGATTATGGTAAGTGGTAGTTACTCTAAATGCTTTGCATTCATCGCCTTCCTTCCCATGATCAGCCATCAGGATCCCTGCTCACTCATGTTAAGAATAGATTGTCATCCTAATGCTTGATACCTGGCTATCCCAGGCCCTCTCCTTATACCTAGAGTGGTCCTAAACTGCCTAACGACCACAACTTTTTTATATTACACAAAATATTAGTCATAACTCACAGTGCCTTCCCCAAATGCAAAATAGTCTATAACCCTGTTACCATTTCTCAGTCCTTCCAGACATTACCACAACCCTTAATACTGTCACTGTTTACATCAGTGAGTCAGTCAGTCAGGAATGTGCGTTATCAGAGATTAGCTTGCTAATCTACAAGGATATCTCTATACAATACTTCTGGTTAGGAAATGTAACTGAATATTTATTTTATTATTTTCATTGTTGAGCTGGGAAGTCAACTACATATAGAACCTTTTTTCAGTGGAGGCCCTGGAAGAAAATATCCAGCGGTACAGGATAATACAAGATACAATATAAATTAACTCAGATAAATTAAACATTATTGTCATCTGTGGTAGTGCAGTATTAGAAAATTATAAACAATAGCATATTGAAGTGGTTCACATTACACAAAAGCATATCAAATAAAATAATAAATTTGTAATGTGGTACAGTCACACTGGTACAATCACAACATCATGTTGAAATGGAATATGTTATATACAAGAATTTGTAGTGGAACAGCTGTAAACTTGGATAAGCAAGCATAAACATATAAATGCCTGCATTAAGTTGGGAGATAAACAAGATTTTCAGGTTAGGAGGTAGAATAAGATACAGACATAACAAGGGACATGGGAGGTTATCATAATGGTTAAGCTGTTTACCTTACCTGACACAAGGTGCAGGGTTTGATTCTCACATGTGGTAACTGGCTAGGCTTAAAATGGCCCAGAAGGGCAGTTAGCATACTACTAATCTATAATCTAATCTATGGAAATCGAACCAGAAGTAGACAAAAATCAGAAAGCAGAATGTAAGGAAAAGAATCAGATTAAAAGGGAAAAACTTGGAAAGTCCACAAATATAGTGTCAAGTATAGAAATCTTCTGCCACCAGCTTGTGGTCATAAGGATTGGATGCAAGAATGGTTAAGCAAAGTCAAACTGAAACCAAAAGATGAAAGGCTAACAATGTCAGCCCAGGACAGTGGACTATACACATTGCTTACAGAGTCCATTGAAAATGAGGGAGAAACAGACAAATGCAGATTCTGTAAAACAGAACTGGAAACAGTTTCACATCTTATTGCTGGGTATGATATGCAAAAGCTATATTTAAAAAAGGAAAGCTGCAGCAGCAAGAAAGTATCAACCTAGGACAGGAATGTGATATAAAGGAACTCAAGCAGGAGGGAATGTATAAATATTTGGGAATATGTGAAGGGTCAGTAATAAAACATGAACAACTGAGAATAAAGCTCAGTAAGGAATAATCCAGAAGAGGGTATGTATATTAAAAGGCACGATAATGTGTCAAGACTGCTGCATTGAGGATCATGCAAACACTCCAATATAGAAATATCAAACAAGCTCTGGAAATATGAACCACAAAGCATTATAGAAAATGATGAGGTTTATATCTCGTGATATAATCTATTACCAAGAGTTCAAAAAATACATGCAAGAAAACTAGATATAGTAGCCCTTGGAAAAAACAAAACAAAAGTAGCATTGATCATTGAAATTGCTACACCCAGAGATTACAATGTCTTATTTACAAAGTGACTGGAAGATGTAAAATATCAGAAGCTGCAAGCAGAAATGAGAGCAATGTAGAAGAAAGATATTCAGACAGTTCCAATATTAGTAGGAGCAACAAGTCTAATAGAAAAAAAAAGAATTTGCATTCTACTTAAATTTGCTACCACTATATGAAACCCCGTAACAACTACAGAAGGAGGCAATTTTGAGAACACCGCAGGTGCAGAGAGGAGTACTCTTAGTTAACATTTAAGACAGAAACAACAATAATTTCATGATCTGTAGTTGTACTCTGACTTAGGGATGGGGTCCATTCTAGTCCCAGTATTAGAAATTCAAAACATTTGAAGGAAGTAAATCCTTGGGGAGTTGTACCTTAATTATCTCAGGGAGGTGATTTACCTGCATGAGGTTTCACCTCTACAGAAAAAAAATATTAATAAAACCTCTGTTTGAAAAAAATTTTTTTTCATTCTTTGGAGTCAGCTGTTTCAAAGACAGGCTGTAGTTTATATATGTATAGATATATATTTATGGGTTTATGTCAGATTATCAAGTTTTTGGGAAACTCGAACTTCATATGGTTGAGACCATATGTTCCAGTTTTCAAAAACTCAAGCATTTGTATGGAGATTGTGGTACAGTAGGGATCAGGGAATTTACCCTTTACACCATTTTAATGTGATTCAGGAGTTGGTAGCTCCCTTCAAAACCATTGATTTTTGTTGTTCTGTTTTGTTTGTGTTTTTAGAAACTCGAATATATGGTCTTGACTATATGAAGTTTGAGTTTTCAAAAACTCAATACAATGACAAAAACTTGCATATTTTTTTGCAGAGGGCAAGCCTCCTTGTACCCCCATTTGAGAAATACTACCCCACACCTCATGCTAACTATATGTACTAACTCTGAGATCACACAATATTGGGGGACGGCATGTTCCACAGCCCTGAGAATTGTGCAATCTCATCACATACCTGTTGATCATCTGCTTAGTTGACCCTATGCGGTCAAATAAATAGATGTTGAACAAAATTCCTCCAGACTAAAGTGAGTCCGCCTATATATATATATATATATATATATATATATATATATATATATGTGTGTGTGTGTGTGTGTGTGTGTGTGTGTACCAACTGTAGGATTGCACAGCAGTTAGAAAAAGCAAAACCCCATGGTGATCTGAAATGCCAATTTTTTTGTTGTAAATGTGCATTGTGATGTAAAAATGCAGCTAAAAAAAGTTTGACATAAGTTTGATATATGGAATGTATGACTAAACCTATGGAACTCTTTTCTTATGTGTGCTTATGATGTTATGATGGTGTGTGTGTGTGTGTGTGTGTGTGTGTGTGTGTGTGTGTGTGTGTGTGTGTGTGTGTGTGTGTGTGTGTCTCTCTGTATGTGTGGAATTTCAAAGATATAGCCATTTCATGAGCATTTCACCCTGTACAGGCTTAATAACATTCATAACAGTGCAGTAGTTTTGTCCACCCTTATTTCCTGCATCCAAAGTGTAATTTATGTCTCAGAAATGAACTAGAATGTACATCTGCTATTGTATTGTCTTTGTCTCTAAGTCCTGGAGGAGAAATTGTTTCATTGTACAGACCCCATAAGGCAGCCTGCACTTAGATTTTCAGTATTACGGGTGACAGCAAATGTGATAAGGTGTTTCTTGACAGAGGTACTATAGGCTATATAGCTCTTGTGGATTAGCAAACATTTTAAAAGCAACATCTCACCTGCCTTGCTTATGTTATGCTTAGTTAACAGACATATCCAGGAGCTGGTTGATCCAATTCTGCTAATGTAGGACCCGCAGAAGTCCTAGGCTTGGTTTCCACAGTCTACTTTTGTCTACTGTGTGACCAAGCAAATGATTAACCAGCTCCTGGGTTACCCCTGAAAAGGGACTGCACATCCAGTAGGCTTACCTGGTGAGATTGCTTCTTAAGCTTCTCTCCATATCTTAGTAAACATAATGAGCTATTCTGCTATATGGGGATCTGGAAGAATCCATTAAACAGTTAGAGGGAGTTCAGGATTGGGTGGGGTGACTGCAGAATTCAGGAAACAGTTGAAGGCAACTCAGAATTCAGTGGGATGGGACATTAAAAATCTAATAAGGGTGTTTCTAGTGGTGTTACTGATATGACCCAACAGAACACTGATTTCAGGAGTAGGACTAGCATATTTTGGTAAGTGTTTGAGCCACTGGCTAACTTCATTTAGGTAATGTGCTACTACCTTTAATGGTAGAGTCTGTTTAGGATAGGTGAAACCATGTAAATATCAGCATGCACATTATGTAGTAACGTTATCTTAGTGTTACTGGAAGGCAGTTAGGAAAGTAAGAATGTCTTTATTTATTATGTATAATTTGTTGAATGTGGATCTCATACCAGACAGAAAACATTTATAGTGAAGGAATGGAAATAAACCCCCGACAAAGAGATGTAAAAGTATGTGACAAACAATGCTAGTGCATGCCAGCTATATACAACGTGTATTGAAAATCATCACATTTCAGCATATATTTAGGATGTAGATTCTAGTAAGCAAAGTATAGCAATGCATGTGTAAAGAACAAGCAGTTAGAAGAGTAGAAAGAAAAATAAGTTTAGAGTGGATCAATTTTTGTTGAAATAAAAGTCTGTAAAGAGGAATGGTGGATATGTTTGCTTAACTACAGATACTGATATCTGTTTACTTTAAAGTGTTTCACAAAATTAGTTTACACCAAAAATGCAATCTCTGTTAAAGAGCATTGGGAGAATTTTAAGTATTGTTCCTAGGGTAATGCATTTCAGTTATGTTCAAGGCAGTGGCAGTCATTCAGATGATTTGCCAGACATTTCTCAAGCAGAGCTTAGCTAGCAGTCTGTTGCACTTGTTTGACAAGACTGATTTATAGATTACAATAGGCCATGAAAGGGCATTGTGTGGTTTCTTGAGGAATGTGTTATGTATGTTTTACATCCAGTCAAACAGGTTTTATGCTCTGTATTTCTCAAACTGTCAGTAACATAACACACAGCACTGAATTTTAAAATAAACATTTGAAAACTGAAAGTAAAAGTATATTTCTTAACTTAAAAGATTGAGACGTGTTATATAATAACTGTCTTACGAGGGACTCAACATAGGGACTGGTGAAATATTATCGTGTTCCATTGTTAATTCCATTCATATTATTTCTAAAGTATATTATGCGTATCTGCTGTATTATTGACATACTGTGCAGTCTGAAACTGTAGTACAGTGCACTCACAGAACGAGGCAGAATATATACTTCCTAGCCACTGTCAAAACTAGTAGCTGTAGTGTCATGGCAGTTGTTGTGAAATGTGGAAAATCTAATTAGTAAAGCCAACATTGTACTGCAACTAGAACAAACTTGAAACTTAACTTAATTTACTGATAGTGGCTAAATTAACTTATTACACTTACGGTTTAGAAAAAGGAATCCTAAGATTCATCAGAATTTATTTTATTTTTATATTTTTTTTATTTATATTACATTTGTTGACCAGGATAATCTGACTGGATAGATGTCCATTTTCAGCAGAGGCCTGGGGAGAAAAGCTCCAAGGTCAGCAAATTAGATTAAAAATACAGTATATAAAGTAGTTAACATATCTAAGCAAGCAGTTAAGTTTATGATTACAGTTTTTACAGAGGTTACATACCTAGTCAAATAATAGTAGTTCCAGTGTTAATGAAAATCAAAGAGTAGGTCTTCATTAAATAATTCAAGTCAGCTAAGAATACTGTTATTAACTCATACAGTTAGTTACAGATGCAATATTTACATTGGTTACATATCAAAATACATTAGAATGAAGTAAAGTAAAGGTCAGGATAGTGCCACAGGTAAGCTAAAATAACTATTTTAGTGTCATTGTCAAGGAGAGTTAGTCGGGTTTGCTACATTGACGTAGTCAGTTTAATGTCAAATGTTGTTTAAGTCTAGTCTTGAATTGGCTGAGGGAGTAATTTTGGTTGGGAGAGAGTTCCAGGATCTGCTTACAGAGTTTACGAAGAGAGAGTCACCAGCAGATTTCTTAGTTTTCATAGTCTGGACTAGTAATTTATTAAAGGATCGAAGAGGTTGGTGATTGTGATGGGGGTAATAATATTTTTAAGAGCAGGAGTATTATCTGGATTGCAAAATATCTTATGGGCAGTAATCATGAGGTTTTACTGGATCAAGCTGGCTAAGTCTAGCCACACAAGCTGGATTAGGTTAATACAATGATGAGTCCTATAAGGCAGGCCAGTGGCAAATCTGGCAATATGGTTATAGCAGATAGAGAGTTTGTTGAGGACAGATTTGTTTAGATTGGAGAGTATCAGGGATGCATACAGAAGAGTTGAAAGTAGGTGAGAGCAAGCTATGACAAATCTAGCAGGAGGGGTTAAGAAGGCTTTTATCCTGTAAAGTGAACCTAGTTTTTTATTGATGGTCTTTAAAGACTGATTAACATGTAGGTCGAATTTGAGATTACTATCGATTAAAACACCTAATAGTTTTGTAGAGGAGTCTGGGGAGATTATTGTGTCATTATTATATTTAATGGTAAAAGTGAATGCAATAGACCTGTGTGTTGGTGAGAATAGCAACAGTTTGTTTTTTTGGAGATTCAGGATCAGACAATGACCAGAAAGCCAGTTTTCAATAGTGTTAAAGGTGGTTTGTGTATCTGACCACAGTTCGTTTGGAGAAGTGGCCAAGCATATCAGGGTGGAGTCGTCAGCGTATTGGACACAGCTGACTGTAGGGATAGCAGAATAGAGGTCATTAATGAAGATGGAGAAAAGAAGGGTCCCTAGTATGGATCCCTGGGGTACACCTAGTGTGTTGGGTAGGAGTTTAGAAAGTTTGTTTTGCCAAAGGACAGCCTGCTGTCTATTAATCAGATAGGACTGGAGCCATTAGATGACTGTAATATCTAGACAGAAAGTTTTCAGGGTGTGGATTAGTAACTGGTGATCCACCATATCAAATGCCTTGGAAAGATCCAAGAAGAGGGCTGAGGATATGTTATTGCTATTGTGGTTATGGTTTATAGTATTGGAGAAGGTTAGAAGGGCTGAAGTAGTGCTGTGGTGAAATCAGAAGCCATGCTGGGAGTCTGCCATGAGGTTATCACGAGTTAGGGGATGCATCAGTTGTCTATCGATACATTTTTCCATAATTTTTGCAAGTGGGGATAGTATTGTTATTGGCCTATAATTGGATAACTCAGTAGAGCTACCTCCTTTGTGAAGTGGGATTATATTGGATATTTTCCAAATAGAAGGGTTTCTTGCTTCTGCTATTGTTCGATTGATTAGCATCGAGGTGGGGTAAGCAATGAAATCAGCTGCTTTTTGTAGATATTCGGCAGGGAGTTGATCAGCGGAGAGTGTAGCTGGTTTTAGTTTTTTAATCAAGGTACGGATGAGTGAGGTGGCAACTGGTTGGAATCTAAATGTAAGTTGGTTTCCTGGGTGTGTTGATTTCATGGCAGTGGAGCTGGGAGGTAGATGGCTTGCTAGGGCTTGAATGGTTTCAGTAAAGAAATGGTTAAAACTGTCAGAGACTTCTTCAGAATGTTTATCAATGGAGGCTGCCAGGACTGGGGTGGAAGTTTGTCCAAGATGTAATAGTTTATTTATACCTGCTCAGAATTTCTGAGGCTTGTTATGATTTATTTCCTGTAGATTATAGTAGTAGTTTTTTTGTCTAGTAAAATGGATTTTTTAGAGATGTTCCTCATTTGCCTATATTTAATGTGATCTTGGGGGTCTTTACCATAATGCCCATGCCTTATTTCTGAGGGTGATTTTTAGTTTAGACTCTTTGGAAAGCCATGGTGCAGTTTTTGCCTTAGTTCTTGTTGAACAAACAGGTGCATGAGAATCAAGGATTTCTATGAATTTGTTGTTAAAGTATGCAACTGCTTCATCTAAGGGGGGGTGTCTTAAAAGTGACTATTTAAATGAGTTTAGCTCTTGTTGGAATTTGGTGGGGTTAAAGTATTTTTTGCTTCTTACCATTCTAAGTAAGAGTTGTTGGGGGGTTGATGGCTTTGTGCTTAATAATACAGGTGAGAAGGTGATCGCTTAGGTCATCAGGGAGGGTCCCTGAGGTGTACAATTGGGGATGACTATTTATAAGTACCCAATCAAGTATGCTTTCTTTTTGGTTTGGTTTACCTATCCTGGTAGGGGTTGTGATGATTTGTGAGAATGCATGCAGGTCAACATGGGTGGTTTTGGAGTCTGAGGAACAGATATTCCAGTCTATGTTGAGGTCTGCAAGTAGTATGGTTTCTTAGGGGTAGTGACATGTTAGCCAGTGAAGGGTATCTTCAAGTGTAGCTACATTATTAACTGGGGGAATGTACATACAGATGATATAAATACATCTATTTTTATTAATTTGTAGTTTGGTGGCAAGAATCTCTGAGTTGTTAATTTGAGGTGGTTGGATAGCTTCAATGGTGATGTTCAATGACGATTTATATAGAACAGCTACCCCACCCCCTTTCCCCCTAAAATCATAGGTTAAGTATTACACTAGCTGCCCTTGTGAGCCATTTTAAGGCTATCTAGTTTCCCTTTTTGTGAACAAATGAATCTATCCCATTTGGCTGGAGATTGGCCTTAACCAGCCCTTGGTTGATAATTATATATTTCCCCAAATGAGACAAACTGGAATCATACTATAAATAATTTGAGGGGTTCCATGCATGGGATAAAGCATTTATGAGCTCTGTACATTAATAGTACAGGGTGCAGTTATAGGGAAAGATCTTTCTGTTTCCCATCTATAGACTCAAGTTACACTTCAGTATGAACAGGGATGAACTCTGTTTTAGCTGGATGGGGAGTCTGTTCCAGAGAAGTGGTATCCTATGTAAGATAAACCTATCCCTACAAACCATTCATTAATTATTTCATTATGCATCTCTAACTATGCAGCTTTGATGTTTTGGCAATTTTATTTAGTTTATCCAGTAAAGAAAGCATGCTTTGTATAATGCTTTAAATGTATACATTTTCCAGTAGAGAGAATGGTTATGTAGGCTACTGACTGGAGTGTCAATTTGTTGTCTATTTCTAAGAATTTATATTACTCATATGGAAAGACAAACTTCCAGTAGAGTTAAGGAGTGAGAAAAGTGTTTTAGGGTTCTGGTACTGTTATACAGTTTTATAGGACAGAGTGATGGGTGGGCTAAGTAGTTACAGGAGATCAAATTAGTGGGGCTTCGAATACTTGCCTTTTGGGGCATTTGGTTGAAAGCAAATAGGATGCAAAGCACTTGTAGTAGACTTGAATTTTGCATATATATATTCTAAAATATTTGGTATTTGTACTATGCTCATTTCACCTGCTTCTTCTATGTTTCCAAGAATACACATTCTGTTCCCTTGTAAATCTAAAAAATTTTCGTCTTTATTTTGTGTAAATTCATCTAAAATATTAATAAATAAAAAAGAACAAGGCAGCCAAGCATGGCTAAAGAATATTACTTTATTAAAATACAAGTGGCAAGTGCTTTCATGCAGATACACTGCACTTCATCAGACCAATAGAACAAAAACAAGCAACAGACTTTTAAATAACAGAATCAATTAAAAACAATTAAAAATCATAATTACTGTTTCAAAGGGCATGCCTTTAAAACAGGCTTTAAAGGTACACATCCATTCAACCCCAGTGCCCTATGTGCAGTAAACCTAGTAATCCATTTGGATTCCACCAGTACAAGTTTATTCCTCATACCTCCGCCTCGCCTATCAACACCTATCATTTGCAAAACCATAAAAGCAAAAACATGTCCAGGTTTATCACGGATGTGCTTACACAAAGCACTAGTGTGGTCCTGCCTGTGTATATAACCTAAATGCTCCATTATATGCTATTTAAATGAAGTGTAGTGTATCTGCATGAAAACGCTTACCACTTGTATTTTAATAAGTTAATGTTCTTTAGCCGTGCATGGCTGCCTTGTTCTTTTTTTTTTTTTTTGTTCATTTATATTTGCCTTTGGTACAAGGCAGCCTTTATCTGCTTGGTTGGCTTTTTTATTGGAATTTATCTAAAATATTCTCAACTGTCTTAAGTTGTGTTCTAGAAAAAAAAGTATATGAACCAAAATTTCTTTTCATCTTTATAATGATTTTGTTTAAATTGGAGCTTTTCAGCAACTCTTTAACTGCACAGAATGGGTATATCATGTTGATCCATTTTTTGAGTTATAAGTTTATATATATATATATATATATATATATATATATATATACAATTTCTGAACATTTTGAGCATGTTATTTATATATAATAATTCTGTAGAATTATAAAGTTTATATTGAGAATAATTACTAAACATAATTCAAATGTTGTTGTTGATAATTACACACACACATATATATATATATGTGTACAGATATGCAAGAGTTCTGCACTGTAGCACACTACCCTGAATACTGCATGGCATAGAATGGGCACATATAGAAATCAAGACACCACCCAGTAAACAGGGAAGGGTCTACATAAATAGAAAGGCTTCAACTCCATTAACTGCCAAGTCATGTGTAATGCTAAGGGAATCATCTTGAATGTGTGTGCTAGCAACCTAGGCAGTTACCATGACTCACATATCTGGCACACCTCCCAAATGTATCAGATGTTCACTAGAGGTGATATCCCACAGGATCACTTACTGGGGGATACAGGTTAAGGAATGGAACTGTGGCTGATGACGACCTTCATAAATGAACACACACCTGCAGAAGAATGCTACAATGAGGCACACTCTCAAACCAGAATTATAGAGCATGTGTTTGAGCTGCTGAAGTTGCAGTTCCATTGCCTAGGCACATCTGGGGCAGGCCTGCAGTACAATCCACATACATGTAATGAAATCTTCATGGTCTGTGCCATGCTTCACAATATCATCCTGAGAAAACAGCTTCAGCAAGATCAACAAGGGGAAGAGGCACACATCCCACAACCAATAGCAAGGTTACCACAGCCACATGCAGGTGAGGAGTTGGAAGGCGAACCAGCAGCTGCTATGGGTGTAAGCAGATGTAGGTGTGCTCAATATGCCCTCACATTGGCTAAGATGCAATGCATAGCACATTCACTCAGCACCTAAGGAGCTAAAACCATCCTATGCACATCTGTATAGTAACACTGATGCCAGGTAAAGCTCACAACCTTTACCTACCCATGTAATGATGGTGTACTCCTAGCATCAGACAGACTCAGCCCTGAGCAAAGTCTGTAGCAACTGCTGGATTTACAAGGTAAGTGTTGAACCTGGAGTGTTAAAACAGAATTGTGTAATAATACAAATGAATGGCATATCCTTGCATGTTGCTAATTTGCAATGTAAGTAAGTAAAAGGTGGGTGATTTGCACAGCAAAGACTTTAACATGTGACAGCAGAGACTTATGTGAATACATGTGTCCTCTATCAAGTAATAGGCCTCAGGAATCCAAGATTCACTCATTCATACCTCTCAAAAGTATTGATGGTCAATGGATGTCCTAAGCTTGGCCACATACTTTTGTACTTGAAAATCATTAAAGAGAAAAGTTAGAAAGTAATGAGACACATTTCAGTTTCAGACTTCATAACCCTCAGAAGAGTCTTAAAAATAATGATGCAAAAACTGTTTTGATTCTATCAACTGTCTGACTTTGTAAGGCCAAAATATGCCACAAGTGCAATTAGCAAAACAACATCACAAACACAAATATACTAAGCACTAAGTAAGAAATGCACCCTGAGCAACAGACACAATGCTTATGTATCCCTGAATCCAGAAAATAGAAAACCAGGATATGGCACAGTTATCATCACTTGCACAGGGTGTTGTGTGTGTTTGTGTGTGCGTGTGTGTGCGTGTGTGTGCGTGCGTGTGTGTGCGTGTGTGTGTGTGTGTGTGTGTGTGTGTGTGTGTGTGTGTGTGTGTGTGTGGAGGGAGGCAGGAAGCCTAGGCTGACACAAAAGGTAAGTGAGTGCATGTGAGTAAGAAAGAGAAACAGGCAGACAATTGGAAAAAGTAAGAAATGACCACTGAGACAGAATGAGCTTTAAGCTTCATGGATGAACCACGCTAGCTGTCTTGTGTGTGTCTGTATGAGCCCTTCAGGTGAAAATGGTGTGTGAGAGTCTGCAAGAACACAGACAAGATGTGTACTAGCTCTGTGTCTTGGTATGTTGGACAGGTGTGAGCTGTGCCTGATGGAGGTGGCAGTTCATTGTTGTCATACCCGACCATGAGAACTTACTCTGCCAGGAGTTGCAATGGCACATTCATGCCCACAGTCAAATGCACTGCTGCTATCTGAATGTGAATGATGTTTAATGGATGAGCTCTCCTCACAAGGACACCCAGGACCACAACCCCATTGCCTACCAGATCTAGGTGTGGACACCCCAACCATTGACAGAGCAGTGGAAGTAGTGCCCCTATGAGAGCATGATCAAGCATGGCCATGTTGGCTAACATCAGACGATGTGGCTGACCTATACCCACGTGGATGCTGTCCCCCTTCAAGCACTTCTTACATCACTGACACTGCCTGTTCCAATGTGTCATACATTTGATCCATTGAATCGGCAACATGGTGGAGACAGTCATGCATGTCAGACTGTGCCAAATTTATAGCCATAAACATTTCTCTGAAGAACTTTTTGAATGTGCCTGCACCTCCATGACAGCCGTAAGCATATGTCAAGTGGCATGGGAAGACACACCTGGATCAGGTGGAGGATGGACAGCAGGCCTCCTCTAAGCACCCCTAACAACCATTCTGCATGGCACCTTGCCCACACCTTGAATATGGCCAAGGTCAACAGGCACTGAAGCCACAGTAACCACACTACCCTGATCAACTGTCTCACTCTACACCTTTCCAATATCTGAGGGCTCAATGGAATGGATTGGTGTAGGCCTACTGGCTGTGTCCAATGGAATTACAGGGGATGGCTGAATGTCAACCTCAGTGTCAGATTCAACTCTGCATTTCTTGACTGTGCCTTTGTTTGGCCATCATCATTAGAGTCTGCTGATATTCTGACATCAGGTGGTAAGAGTCCTACATTTCCACTGCCAGGATCAGCTGTGATAATAAGCAACAAACACAAGAAATAAATTAATACACACACTACTATAGTGCAATATATGCTAAAAACTAACAGTGGTGCCACTATTACAGACAGTACAGTAATACACACAATAATCTTGACGCCCACATCACATGTACAAATAAAATACATATTTCTTTGACCTGCTCATCAGTACTGACATAAAAATGTTTAGCTTACCATATGCAGGTGATCATAGGCTCCCTATTGAGGATGGTCATGGAAGACGTTAGCCAAAAGGTAAGGACACCATCATCACAGGGGGTTAAAACTTTTTGCCCTTTATATGTCCATTAATGATACTTTTAACAAGAACTTAGATGACACATCCACCCCAAGTCCTTGTGTAATCAGCCAGAATGTGTTGTTAACTGTATCAGTCTACAACTATTCCCCCACCAAAAAAAAAATGTGTTAAACAAAACTTAAGTATTGCTGTCAATATTTTACTATATAAGAAGTATTTAAGAACTGAGATAGGTAAGCCTACCTGGAAGCTCCTCCTGGGGCATACTAGTCCTCCCTGCAACAGCAGCATCAACCTCAATGACATGTTGTTATGCACTTTCCACTGAGCTGCCTGGATCCCTGACAATAGATAGAAACTCTTCATTTGGTGTCAGTGGTGGCTGTGTAGCAGCCCCCTCAGCAGCCATCCATTGATGGGCCACTGCAGCTGCTCTCCTCCGGGCCAATGAAATCATGTCAGTGGCCCTATGATGCACCTGATCATATGTCCTATTCTGGCCACCTACTGCATTTGCATCAGCATTATCTGCTGCGAAATTTGCATTCTGCCAGACATATCCCCATGTTACCTCTGGCAGAAAGGCACCATGTTGCCTAAATCCTTCCATAATGACTTCATTGTGGAAGCATTTAGGCAACATGGTGCCTAAATGCCTCCACAATGACTTCTTTCTCAGGCTCGCTGAAGGGGGATTTGTGAGGATTGGGATGCCTAGGTGTCACAGTTCTAGGTGACATAAAACACAAAAGAAAGATGGCACACATAAGTATCACATAAAAATAAATACTGCTTAGATATAATACATAAAGGGGTGGTATTTCACTATTACCCACTGGAGAAATATGTAACAGTCAAAATATTCAAATATAAAAAAAGAATTATGTGGATGTAATATATTACAATCACACACAAAGCAAGCATGGATCCAAAACAAGGGGCATAATGATGACACATTTTGTTTGTGCCAACACAAAAATGTAACTTGGCTCTCCCAACTCCAAAACAACTGGCAAATGACACATTTTGCTAACAAAGTATCAGTGAACTGCTAAAATTGCTATCAAATAAACTGTCCCAAAAACATGGGTACAGATTTACCAGAGAACATTCAATTTTATGTTATTGCCAGTCATGTCTACCTGTGGCTAGCACTCCCCTGTAAGTGTCCATTGGCCATCCTAGAAGGCTAACACCCCTGTGTCATTGACAATATAGGAGATTTGCATTTCACTGAAATAACAACAGAATAATGTAAAGAGAAAAACAGTTTTAACATTAGTACTTGTTATGACAGTTAATAAGGCTGTACATCTGAGAAAGTAAACTGCCCTGACAAATATGCCTATGCCATCAGTACACTTATAAGAAATGCATACAGATAAAAGTGTCATTTGTTAAAATATATATATATATATATATATATATATATATATATATATATATATATATATATATAAGATTTGTCTTAGTTACATTTCAGCATATCCAGTATATAGCTGAAAAATGCAAGCATACCTTATCAAGATCAGTAGTCTTCTGTGCAAACAAATCACAAAGTAATTTCTTCTTCAGTGTTATCCACATAAGAAAATCTCATCACATTCAGGTTCCCTAGCTACGCAGTTCTCTTTTTATAGTGTAGATTCATGGTTGTGAGTACGGTGAATATGTAAATGAAGTTTGAACTGATTAGAATTGCTGAATCCCAAATACTTGGCTCTGTGTAGCAGATGTAAATGTAGTGCAGGCTCTCCCTCAGTGTTTGTTTCTAATGGATTGCAACTGTGAATGATTAGTGGTAGGGAAATGGAAAACACAACAGCAATTCAGACTCACTTATCTCCAGTGGGTGTGTCAGCCAGGTTAGACTTACAAAGAGTAGAACTAATTGTATCCCGGGTTTAAATGTAATTAAGCAGCACACAGTTCACAGTTTCTGTTTAGAAACATTCAACCTCCCCTTCATTTCTTGACAACTGTATATTATTGCTATTTAACATCCTCACACATTTTAAGGGCAGTGATACATAATGCCTTACAGACTGCATGTCTCAGATTACTGGTCAGATAATAGACTAATGAGCAACAAACACAAAGATAAAAGGCAGAGCTGCATGTATGCAATCAATAGTCATAAATGTTTCTATGATCAAACAGTCCACTACATCTGAAACGAATACATGTAGAAACAACTGTCATATGTTTTGTCAATACTGTGGATGATGTTGGAGCTGCTTGTATGCACAATGATTTTCATTATCTGCTGCAAAGCTGTTTCTGTGGGAAAGAGGTATAAGATTCCCTTACTGTGCTTTGAAGGTTCAGTTCCATACCTGTGTGAAAATATGTACCAACATAATTTTTGCAGTATTGTTTATGTAATAGAGTTATTTTCTTCCTTTCACATATATTTCACTTTTTAATTTTTTTTACTGCCAGTCTTTGCACTATGCATGGCTTAGCACAAACAGGGAAAATGGAGAAATACAATAAATGTTATGTTTAGCTGTGTTATCTCATTTGCATGATGTTTAGCTGTGAGAAACCTGGACTAGTGGCCTACACAGTAAGCAGCCAGAACACCTGCTAACAGGAAGCAGTCAACAATTTCAATATGGATGCATTCTATTAATTCTGGTGGGCACAGCTCAAACATGCTGAGTGGTATTGAGCAGCGGATAACACACAGAAGTTATGAATAAACAAGGAATTATGCAGCTGTTGTTTAACTTTTTCTGTGGCAGCATGTGTAAGTGTAATACAGATGGCTCTCGGTTCTAATACAGGAAGTGCAACATATTTTTATTGTCATGACAGTTCAGTTTATAGTAATGAACAGGAACATATCCAAGTATTATTTCAATATTTCTGTGGCAACAGGTGCAAGTATAGGGCTGCCATACACATGGTCCTGGGTTATAATACAGGAAATTCCAGACATTTTCACTGTTGATCCATTTCACATTATATTAAATGTCACTTATAATAACTTATACATAATTATAAATAGTGGAGCTGATATGAATTATATATATAAGGTATAAGACACCCTTACTATGTTTTGAAGGTTCAGATGTATGACTGAGGCTATACTGTCTACTATGTTTCTGTACATATAATTCTGCTATCTGGACTTGGATGGCCTTCACACTTAAATAAGGCACATACACAAATTAATGCATATGCATTGGCCTTGTCAGGTCACATATACACGTGGTTCATGCCGCAATTTATCATCTGTATTTATAAATGATTCATGACTGCGTCTGCAAAGCACTTCTTCTCTAGCAAAGATGGAAAATCATGGCTGTGGAAGAAAATGTTTTGTTCCTTATGCATAGGCTTAAATCCGACACTGTAAAAATCAATATTACCAGTTCATAAAGCCAAACATACATGTGTCAGGTCATGAAATGTATGCCCCTAATGCATGTCTGCAAAGTTAAATCACCTAACAGTTACAGCAGCAGATACCCATCAAACTAATATCAAGTGTCAGATTAGCCTTGCAATTTCAAAAATTGCTTTCCTTCTGTTTGGCACTGTTGCTCTCCACTTAACATCATGCAAATCTGGTTGGCATCCTTGTCTGGGTTTGCACACTACCAGTAAATGTGATAACAGGAATTGGTGGGAAATCATTATTTTCTATTGCACTGTTTTGGGGTTAGACATGTTTGGTGTTAGAGGGGAAGACGCTCAGTTTAGGGCACAGAGGTAGGGTGTTCAGAAGTCCAAAATATTTGTTGAACTCTTGGTAAAATGCCAAAGGCTTCTGCAGGGGGACTATTCTGGCTCCCAGTATAGGTCTAAGGCTTGGAACAGTTTGGCCAAGGCTGTATCCAGTGTGACTGATATCTCACTCACTAGAGGACACTGTAGATACCCCTTCAAGGACCTAAAAAGGTGCAAGAAAGATACACTCAACCAGTGGTTGGATGATTTTCGATCTAGCAACATCCCACAGTTGTGTAAGTATGCTAATAAAGAGGCTTTATAATACATATAAAGCTAAATATAGGCAAGACAGGTATGCATAATGCTCTTCTGTTTTTTTTCACAGCTAATTCTGAAATAGCTGTGAATAGGCAGGCCCATGTTGATCATCAAGAGAGACTGAGGGAAGCAAGTGATTTGTATGCAGCACAAGAGAACTATTACTGCAGCTTTAAAAATGAAAGCAAAATGTTTTTCTTTTCTGTACAATAGTGGCAGAGTAAGCATGCATATCCTAATTATAAAAGCAAGTATGCACTCATCAGTCTGTAGCACAAAGCAACTTTAGGAGTCAAGTGCAAGACTCTAATCAGAGGCTGTGGGTTCAAATACCATAATTAAGAACTATACAATACTGCAATTCTTTAATAATCTTAAATAAATTAAATTCTACATAGGTGGCATAAATGCCCTGTTGTTAACTGTAATCAGTATAATTGGACCAAACATATGTGCAATATCTGCACATTGCAAGGATTACTTTGAGCAATCCATAATTATAGTTTGTAGTTGCAAGGAAGTATACTTAAATGTAAAACTTCAGATAAAATAGTTGTAGTATTGTGATAATGCATTATATGTCAATTTGTTAGTACTAAATGGTATCTCTTTTTTTCTCTCACCCCAAACCTTGTCTGTTTTTTTTTCTATTATGTGTCATCTAAATGTCTCCATATCATCCATCTGTAACAAATCACTAAATGCTTCACAGCAGAGGGAGTTAGGCCAACCCCAGTGACTCTGCCTGCCCCTGCTTCATCAGCTCCAACACCGACGCCTAGCACATCTGGGACCCAACCTGCCAGTACTGCCTCTGTTAACCCTGCACTACCTGCAACATCAGGTAGCACTACCCCAGCAGCTGGTACTGTGGTACCTTCCGAGAGTAGTGGTGGAGGTGGAGATTTCATCACCTGCCAGGAGATGCCAGGGTTGATGCGTAGGGTCATGCACTGCACCATTCCTGTACTCCTATGCCAGATGGAGAGGCTGCTCCACCACATAGTGCATAGCAGGAGGAGATGTCAAGCACTCCAGTAGCGAGTGAAGTAAGGCGATGGTGATGATAGTCCTACAGGTGAGGATTAGATTCTCACTGGCACTATGTTTGATGGGCATGGGCTTGCTTTGTCCCCACCCTCACTCCAATCATGGTATCCCCCAAACTTTTGTGTCCCTCACTGTCCCTGTGTCTTGTCTTGTTTTTTATGTCTGCTTGCATTTGCTTCCACACCTACTCAACTTACCTGATCCATAAAGACCAATGTACCTTACCCATCATTCTTTACTGAAGTAAAAAAAAAAAATGGGCACCTGTCCTACAAAAAAATATTGTCCCATACATTCCTATCCATTACACACATGTATCTTCTTGACACACTTGATTTGGTCCAATTGGCTATACAAAATGATTGTGTTGTTGTCACCCCTCTTTGTGGAGGTGACAGTCCAAATTCAGCTAATATTCTATACATATTTTCATTTTACACTGTTGAAGAAATGGATAGCTATGGTTCTTTCCTACCTTCCTCCTGCACATTCCTATATTGCTTTCCCTTTGTTCTTCCTCTGCATTTCACCACTTTCCCATCTACCCCATTGTAACACTTATAATCTGGTAACTTAATAAAATCACACACAACAACATACATAAGTAACAAAAACAATGGAGGCCTTCACTTTTTGGCCTCTGTTTCCATGGAATTTGGCATCACACACCAATGACAAAATGGCAATGAATGTCTCGTCTGCAGTGTGGTTACCTCCACAAAATGCTGCTTAAACATTCTGTGCTACATCAACACACAGTAACACACAGTGAATGTAGTATAACTAATAGTTTCATTGCATTATCACTACTTATTTAAAAGTATTACATAGACCTGGATTTGAACCCTATATCATCTGGGCTCCAAAAGAAATGTACAACACAACAGCAGTAAAAGTCCAGAAATTGGCAAAATACTCTCTATTCAAGCACTCCAAGTAAAAACCAAAAGAACAAAGAGAGTATACCATGGCTAAAAATACTTTAATAAACAGTAAAACAATAAAACAATAAATATGGTAAGCTCTTCCACAGTCTATTTTCACAAACTGATTCTTCAGACCTGCCAGCATATAACCCTTACCCCATTTATATTAACAAATACCCAATTAACATTCAACATCAATTAAAACGTCATTACTCACTCAATTAAAATAGAACAGAAAATGCATTATTCAATGTATCAGATGTCATGCTTTCAAAACTGGTTTCAAAGAGACTCTTTCATTAAGCCCGGGAAATGTAGCACTATTCACTCATATTATCCACTCCTGATCTTTCACCTCAGTTAAATTCCTAAAATCTCCCCTCTCAGATTAGTAACCAAAACTTCTAACACTAAAAACTTAGAATTATGATTCTGCCCCTTATCAAGAACATGCTGGGCTAGGGCATTAGTAGTTTTTACATTTTTAATATCAATTTTGAAGTCTGATGAAAAAATAGGGAGAATGGTGAGTGAGAAGCCCAAGGGAGGCCACAGTGGTGTAGTGGTTAGCATTGCCACCTCACAGCAAGGAGTTCTCCAGTTTGATCCTTGGCTGGGGTGCCTTCTGTGCAGAGTCTGCATGTCCTCCCTGTGTTCACATGGGTTTCCTTCGGGTGCTCCGGTTTCCTCCCACATCCCAAAGACATGCTGTTGGTGGACTGGACACTGTAAATCGGCCCGAGGTGTGAGTGCATGCATGTGTGTGCCTTCTGTGCAGGGTTGGGCACCAGGCTGGCAACTCAACACTGTAAAACTCCACTGCCAATCATGAGTGGACAGGTGATCTGCTGTGGCGACCCCTAACCAGGACAAGCCAAAAAAAGAAGAAGAAGAAGAAGAAGTGAGTGAGAAGCCCAGTTTTAATTTTATGAATAGACCATAGCTGAAGAGACAGTTATGTTACAAGAATATGAAGAATTTATATATCCCCCCATCAAATCATGAAGGGACATTTTATTGTAGGAAATGTAAGGTATGCAAGTATGTACACATAGGTAATAGGTTTACAAATCCACTGCAGAATTGTGCTATTGAAACTTCCTTTCATGCTGATTGTCATACTAAGGACTTGATTTATTTTGCATATTGTGTGGTATGTCATGCCTATCATGTAGAGAAAAGACTAATAGACATTTGAAGGATAGCATATTAGAACATGTCAATGATATTAAAATGTAAAAACTACTAATGCCCTAGCCCAGCATGTTCTTGATAAGGGGCAGAATCATAATTTTAAGTTTTTAGTGTTAGAAGTTTTGGTTACTAATCTGAGAGGGGGAGATTTTAAGAATTTATCTGAGGTGAAAGAACAGTAGTGGCTAATGTGACTGAATAGTGATAAATTTCCTGGGCTTAATGAAAGAGTCTCTTTGAAACCAGTTTTGAAAGCACGGCATCTGATATATTGAAGAATATAATTCCTGTTCTGTTTTAATTGAGTGAGTAATGATGTTTTAATTGATGTTGAATGTTGATTGGATATTTGTTAATATAAATTGGGTAAGAGTTGTATTCTGGTAGGTCTGAAGAAGCAGTTGTGAAAATAGACTGTGAAATTTCTTACCATATTTATTGTTTTATTGTTTTACTGTGTATTAAAGTATTCTTAGCCATGGTATACTCTCTTTCTTCTTTTGGATTTTACCCCAAAAGATATGTGTCAATGCATTTACGCCTGCTGCAACAGAGTCAGCTAAGCAGTAGATGTGTTTCACACTTTGACAGCCATTGTGCAAACCTGCTACTCACCAGTGCACTATGCAAAGTGGACAATAGCATGTATTACTTCTGTTTATTCTCCATTTAATGCTTATGACATGAAACTACATGTGGAAACAAACAAAATGAAGGCACTCTCTAAGAAAAAGACAGATATTTACAATGCAGCCATCTGTTACCTCCTTCCATGCACTGCAACCTTGGTCTCTCACTACTTCTTCACAAATATATCAACTACACTACAAAAATAAATAGCAAATGCTGTCTTATATATCACGCACATCTTTAGAATGACAATACACAATCTGATTTTCTAGTACTTACAGTAATTTGAACATGTGTTTGCATATAGTTTGTAAACCTGTATCTTAAAGTATACCTGCACATTGGAAACACAACCACCAAATACTATACATTGCATGCTCATTAAATTGGTAACATGCAGAACTTTCATATCTTGCCAGACTAGTGCCATAGTGCTTGCATAAAATACTGAGTTCCCTAGTCTGTGTACTTAGATAGCTAGGGTTCTTTTCCTCACCCCAATCAATTGGGGTGTGTGTGACTGTTTGTGCACTTGCTTGATATTAGGGAGAGCATTTTATATCAGCATGTGGGACACTGCTATTACTATCTTCTCCTCACCAGACACTGCTGATGTTATCATCTATAAACTGTTGTTGGACACTCTCCAAGTCAAACTTGAGCCATGGTGCTTGCCTTAAATACAGAGTTCCCTAGTTGGTGTACTTAGATAAGTAGGGGTTATTTTCTCACTGCAGAGAAATGTGTGTGTGCGTGTGTGTGTGTGTGTGTGTGTGTGTGTGTGTGTGTGTGTGTGTGTGTGTGTGTGTGCACCTGTGTCTGTGTTTATTCACTTGCTTGACATTACAGAGAGCATTTTATACCAGCATGTGGGACACTGCTATTACCATCTTCCCCTCACCAGACCAGCTGATGTCATCAGCTATAGCTGATTTGCAGGGCAAGGACAAAGACCTCATCCTAGAGGATAGAAATTACAGTGACAGGGGTTTCTGTCATGGCATGGTTTATAGGCCCTGTATTTTCTTGGTGAGAAACCCCTGTGGTCTTTCCAGCTACTGCAGGTCTCTGGTGAGGTACATGCAAAAGAGAGCATTATACTCTATTAGTGTTCTGATGAGGTTCGAGTACAGTGTTGTTATATCATCCTCCGATCTGTATACGATGGTCCACTGTGGACACTTTGTGGTCGAAGTTCAGATTGCTGTCTACATGTGTTCCCAGGTCTTGCATCACTGGATTTCAGCATATGGGGAGTATTGTCAATGCTGTAATTAGCAGGGAATTCTACTTTGCAGAAGGCAAAACTGATGACATATTTTTGCATTTATTTGTAGACAATGTGGCTTTGGCACCAATCATTTGTCTGTGTTAGCCTCTCCTGTAGTATGTTAATATCATTGATGGACTCAGTGATTGGACCCAATATGTAATAATCAGCAAACTTTGTAAGCCAAAGGCTGTATGCTTTAGCCTGGACTGTTAAGAAATCAATTCCAAACAGTAAAGGGCCCAGCACAGATCCTTGGGGTATGCCATTGGTGACAGCCCTACTGGTAGAGGTTGATTCACTAACTTTCATAGTATGTGTTCTGTTTGTGAGCCATTTGGTCAACTGTCTAGTTGCATAAGGGTTAATCCACAGCTGGGAAAGTTTCTCAACGAATGATACACGAGTTTGGGAATGTGTCCAAACCCTAGGCCAGATCAAGATAGGCAGTCTGCAGTGTCTTACATTCATCCAGGCCTATAACAAGGAATCAATGGGCTGTGACAACATCACAGATTGCATATAGTGTGACTCAGAACATACGTCTACCTGACATGGTTGGATACACACTTCAACACACCCTCTAGATTGAATATGTTCCCATCGAAGGGTGTACATCAACATGCATCCATCTGAATGGGGGTGGAGAGAGCACCTGATACGTGCATGAAAACATGAAAAGACACATCCTTACTCTCCTCATCATGGACCTTTTCTAAATGGACACTAGTAATATCCCAGCTGTATGCAACAGACATGTGTGAGTTATTAATGCTACATCGATGTCTGCTACATCTGTTAGATGTCCTCAAAGAGGTCATCGAGGGCATGCATGATGACAACACTATCATCCTATGAAACTTGATGAGGCTAAGGCATTTGACACAAATCCACACTGAGGTATTCACTTAACACCTTCAGATGTGGCCATAAACACCTATATCACCAAGTGGGCAGACCACTGGATCACATACATGGCATCTAAATATGTTGAAATGTGTGAAGTGACCTATATCTTGAGTCCAATGATCAGGTCCATGCATCAGGACTGTCTGCTAGGCCCTTTTCTGTCTATTATTTAAGTTGCATACATCAAGAATGACACACACATCCTGTGTCTAAACAACTGTCTGGAGGACTACAGACTGTAGGTAATCATTAACTCCAACGGTGAAACTAGTATAATACAGACAGTATCAACACACAACAAAGATTGCTGCCACAGTCATGACAACACATGGGATGAAACAAAAACATGGGGAGATCTGTTACATTATGAAAACAAATGCACAACCCAAGGATGATGTAAACATCGCACCCTATAAGCAGACCAAGTGGTATGTGAGCTCTGTCCTGTGGTAGATGGTATATGGACCACCATCCAGCATGCCGGCACAGTGGTAACTACACCCTTGTGTGTAACACAACTACTGAGTATGTGTAGAGTGTTCACCTCAAAGGCCATAATCCCTCCAAAGCTCACAGCCTTCAGCACACCAATGACTGAGTACAATGTACCCTTCATGCACCTCCCTACTCATCTTCCAGTGATATGTAACTGAAGTACATCATCTTTGCCACAGTGAGCGGTCACTCATCTTATTGGCTGTACCTAGGTATTATTTTTGTTGCATAAACATTATTGTCTGGTGGTGTGGAGTCCGCACCCAGATGTTGTACCAGATGCATCTGTGATACCTGTTCCAGTGATGCACACAAAACATTCATAGCTGCTTGGCATGGGTTACATTCATGACAGTGTGGATTGTGATATATATGTATGTATGTATATATATATATATATATATATATATATATATATATATATATATATATGTGTGTGTGTGTGTGGGGGTATATATATATATATATATATATATATATATATATATATATATATACATATATATATATTTATGTATATATATATAGATAGATAGATATATTCCATGCACACCAGTCAACTAGCCTGTATTGATCATAATGTCACATACAGGTATAGCAGTGTTCCTCCTAACACCTCCAGCAGATGTTACAGTGACAGGACAGTGTGCTCGATTACCCTCATATATTACTGGCATGTCATAATAGTTGTACAAGTGTGTTTGTGCAGAGCCATCTGTGATCACTCAGAATCACATAAGTTATGTCAGAGACATGGGATTACTGGTGGTATTTTTCTGATATTGTCCATGATTATGTGTGCTTCTTTTACTGTTGTCCATGAGCCTGTAACCACGTACTATTTGTTGACATTGCAATCATATTAAGGCAAATCAGTTTGCAGATCTTCAAAATATGCACCCATCCCCAATTCCCCAACATCCCTGATAGACGTCCTCTCCATTGTTCATATCAGGATGCTGATATCACAAAGATATCTTCTCCATTGTTATGTCACCTTGTCTAAAAGTCAGATAATATACATTTTCACTGTGGAGTACCATGTCAATATGTGATTAGTGTTCCTGCTACAACTATCTTCCATTTACATTCCCTCATCTGCTGTACATTACAACATTTCACCTGTCCTCTTTTCCTGTGTTCACCCCTACAATTCATCTGTATGTCTCTGTTCAATACACACATTTTCCCTGATTGTATATTTTAAATGACAGTCCATGTAGATTTACAGATGATTTGCACCACTTTTGTACAGAATGGCTGGAATGGGATTCCACAATACTTTGCACTGTATAAACTGTCCTGTAATGTGTTTGGACCATATACATTGCTATATGATAAACCCTGGTAATCATTGGGGCATTCTGTGCAATCCCACTAACCTAGTTTGTTCTGAGGTTAACAGATTTTCTATCTGTGTTGCTTTACATGGTTTCCTGTCTGGCAACATGAAACTGTGCTTGTTCACGTTTAAACTCGGTGGGTGGCATGAATATGTTAACCTTGATGTTCACCCCTCAGACACATAAACTCCATGTAGGCTTCACGTGAAGCTTGCACAGAGTTTATTGAATCCTACTGACATTTTTCTTTATGAAGTCATCAACATCTTGTAATGTGTAATATGCTGGGTAAGTTGAAGCATATCGACTTGCACTTACCATAGCAGTAGTTCATACATAAGAACTGTCTGATAATTCCTATCATACTTTTTATCTCAAAGACTGTCATCAAAATTGGCCACCTCAGTGCTAGTATTTGTCTGAAAGGAAAAGTCACGCTTGAATCAATCATTAAAATTATCTCTAGGGTGGTCCAAGTCGTGGTCTCAGTCATTATGCTCAGGCTGATGCCAGGCACTTTCTTTAACTATATTAGTGTAAATTGTAGGTGAAGTCAGACATTGTGAAGAAGCATCCACTCCACCACTACAAACTACGCATTGAGACACAGGTCCATGATTCATAAATTCATAGATTAGTAATAGGCTAACTGCCCTTGTGGCCCATTTTAAGCCTAGCCAATTATCCCAATATGAGAATCAAACCTTGTACTTTGTGTCTGAAAGGTAAACACCTTAACCATTACACCAACCTCCCTCCCAATGAAGCTGCTGCCTGGAGCATCCTTCAATAGGTGAACAATCCAACCTGTTTTTGCTAATATTGCTTTGTGGTGTTTAATTATATGTTCTCATCACCTTTTTAGGGGTTTTCTTGGAGAACATTATCAGTACCTTGATGGCATATTTATTATTTGGAAATGTAACAGGATGAACTTTTTTTAAACTATATTAATGAAAGCACTTCCTTTCTGTGTTGTACTATGGCAAGAAGTGAAGACCTTTTACATTACTTGGATGTTACTATAAGTAAAAACAGGGTAGTTGGGAGATATGAATCTAACATCTATAGGAAAAAAAACTTATTATAATATATTTTTTTTACATTACCATAGCAATCACCCTAAGTGGCAAAAAAGAAATTTAGTAAAGGGTCAAATGGTCCAGCTGTTGAGGTTGATGGTCTGACTATCGAGATTGGCTTCCGAGAAGTGTTTTGACATAGTTAGAGGTGCTAAAGCAAATGTTCAATGTCAGAAATTATCAAAATGATTTACTGGATAACCTTCATGGTAAAATAATTAGGAAGAGATCTAGTTTTCAGCCATTTATGAGGTTTCCAGATCAGGTTAAGACGCCCATGACAGAGAACAAGACAGACTTTTCAAGAGCAGTGATCTTACCACATGGATGGAATTTTATTGAGGTGAGAGATATTTTGGAAAAAAAATGGAATGTGATGTTCCATACTTTGATTTAGCTTCTAAGTTAGGTGATACCCCACTGGTGGTTTATAAAAAAGGAACACTATTAAATCTTTATTAGAAAATAATCAAAACATGGTTGGAAATTATACCAACAATAAGCCTGGAATGTTTAAATGTGGTGGGTGTTCCCAGTGTAGGTACATCCAAGACAGTCCCAGTATAGTGATAGGAGATTACCCCACAATATTTTCTACACATGGAAGACATAATTGCAACACTAATGGGGTGGTTTATGTTGCTACCTGTTTGACATGTCAGGCTTTTTATACTGGAAAAACAGAGTGGCCCCACAGAAAGAGAATTTATCAGCATGTATATGCTATTAAAATCAGGATGACAATACTTCACTTAGTAAACATGTGAGGGGCTCTAAGGGTTTCAAAAAAGTTTTTTTTTCTATGTTTTGGAGAAGGTTCAAAATAATGAGAAGGGTGGCAACTTGTAAACCTACTTGGAATATAGGGAATTATTTTGGCAAGTATGATTAGAAGCTAACCAATTCCCAAGGATTAATGAGAAAATGTTTGTAACTAATGCACTATTATTAAGAGCAAAGAAAATATTGATTGTGCAATAATGAATTATAATAGAATTATTACTGATGTATACCAGCAGGGTTAATCATACTCTTTATGCCTGTTCAGTATTTAAAATGGTATTAGAATTTAATATATATTCTCAGAACAGACAAATTAATATATGAAGGGAATGACTGTCATTACTAGGTAATTATATTGATTACGGGGTTTTATAATGTACAGTTTTTATGGATGATTCATTTTTATACATTAATAGAACAGATGAATGGATATATGAAGTGAATGGCTGTTATTACAAGGGAATCATATTGATTGCATTTTATACTGCACAGTTTTTATGGCTGATTTGTTTTTATGGGGGACATAAATGTCCTATTAATATTTTATAAGGTTTTACTGAGTCATATAACTTTGATGTGGGTTAGTAAATTTATTTACTTATTTAAGTTCAGTTAATGATTTTAGAATTGTTTATTTTTTTTAAATATTGAATTAATTATGCTTTTAATGAAAACATTGACCTCTTGTATAAAGAGGGAACAGGATATGATAGATTTCAGTTCTGATGAAGTTCTGGTAGAAGAGATGCTCTTAACTGTGAATAAAGTGTTGGTGAATGGCAGACATGCTTTTTTATTGTAGTTTTATTTTCATGAACTTGAGGTGGTTTTTAGTGTTTTGTGTGAGATAATTGCAATCTGGATAAAATTCATAGCTCTCAGCTGTACAGATTTTTGCAGAATGTCAATATTTTTGCCTCATGTTTTTGGTCTGTTCCTCATAAAATTTGTGATTTGCTGACAAATCACTAAGGATTGAAGTCACTAAATTATGACATACATTTAATTTTCAGACTTAATATCTTTTGGGAAATGCATGCTAACAAAAATCCTGTTAATGTAGCAACTTTTTAAGTTTATAAGAGTAATATTTAAAGTCTGTCCCTATTTTAGGCCTTTATTGCTCCATTATGTTAGGCTTTTTCGAGATTTCTTGCACTAAGTGGTTGAGAGGTATAAGAAGGGTGATACGTGTGTACCACAGACTGTGAATTTCTTGCATATCCATTAGATAGATCTCCATTACATGTGATGGGGCTGCGACTGGGAATACACTCAGTCAAGTCCGCAAAGCTATGATAGCAAAATATAAATATAAAATATATTTACCTGATTCAATATTTCTGAGCTCTAAAATAAGGAGGATGAGGATGGTATATCCAACCACACACACACACATGCACACACACACACACACACACACACACACACACACACACACACACACACACACACACATGCATGTACACATTAACTAACTAACTAGTTAACCTCAAAAGTGATTTCAAGGAGGCTAGAGGTTCAAGCAAAATGGAGGTCTGCATAAAATGAGAAAGAGAAAAATGTTATTAACAGAGCAGTAAAAGGGCAAGAAATTAGAGATACTGTTGAACATGTGAATAATTTTATTACAGCCTTAGACAATGGTATGGAGAAAGCAGATTTGAGAAAATTATGTTTTGTACATAAGAAGACTTCTTAAATGGTTTGAGTTGAAGTGTAGCACATTCTAATACCAGTACCACCACCAGAGAATGTTACTCCACATTTTTCCTTTAAGGAATATTTCAAGAACAGCACTGAAATATGGTCTATGGACTTTCTTTATACAGGAAAAGTCATCTGACAACTGCTGCAGTCAAGTTGTGAAGAAGTAAATTAAATGCAGGGTAAAGAAGTCAGCTGGCTGGGAATGTCCACAATGTTGGAGCACATAGTTAACCACCAAACATTTGTTATTAATATTTTTCGTGACCCTCACAGTAACACAGACCCTTTATGCTTTTTAACAAATGACTTTCCTAGAGCTGGGACAGGGAACATCATAGTTCAGATGGAGAGGGGAATTTCTTATTTCTGACAGGTAAATATAGACGTGGGAAAGAAAAGCTTTCCTCGCATTATATAGCTATGCATTATACCATGCTCCTTTGTGTCACCGCCTGGGTATCTGCTCATTCCCTTAGAGGATGACAGGCTCAGCAGTGTGAATTTCACCTTTACTTCTCCACTAGATGCTGCCCACACTGTAGCAAAAACCATGTAACCCCTTCCCAGTTCTCTCTCTCTCTCTCTGTCTCTAATGTCATCAGCACAGATAGACACCATGTCACTATGCCAGTGGGCTTCCAGTCAAACCTATGGTTTCCTTTCAAGGGCTGTTAATGGATGAAAAGCCATAATGATGGTGTCTAGAAGCCATAGATATTGATTTGTCTGCTTATGCTGGATGTTTTCGTAATTTTAAACTAAGTCGCTCAAATGTTCGTTTGTGGTTTTTGGCATGTTATTAAAGCATGTTTTTTTCTGAATTTTGGCAGAAAACGCTTTGCTTTGACATATTTTCTTTTTCATCTCTTTCTGCATTCAGTGCTACATTGTCAGGGATAGCTCATAAGCAGTATGTGCTGGAATACTTGAAGTGACTATCGATTCAGTGCTTGCTCTGACTGCGTGTGCTAGTCAATAGTGAACATTGATCAATTTGCTACTGAATTCAGTGCTTAACTAAACATGGATCTGTTATATTCATGCCACTGTCTGTTTGGTTCATAACTTGAGTGAATTTTCCAGATATTTAAATTTGCATCTGATGTGAATGCTGTTATAATTCACTGTGGTATTCAGACTTTTTTTGTATATCGTAATCTAACATTGTAACATTTTACAGTATCTATCTTCAAACAAGTGCCAAACGAAATTACTCCTTGGATTTATAAGTGTGACTAGAACAGTACAGTAGTGACATATGCCACTCATTGTCTGCATTTGTATATGTCACTGCCATCTGTATTTACTTTATGCTTCCACTATGGATACAAGATATTCATTTTTTTTCCATCTGCCCAAACTTGATGAACCAACTATTGTTTCTGCAGTGACACTGGGCTGATTTAGTTTCTGTAGGCTTTGCACTTCTTTTAAGTTCTGAGTGGACTTGGACTCATTTTTGAAATTATTAGTTTTGTAGATGAAGACTGATTTGTGACATTTGCCAAAAGTAGTAGAAATTTAAACTTTTGAACAATGCTGGGCTTCTGATGTAACTCTAGTGTTTTCTGTAAGCAAGGCACTTATTTTCGTTTTGTGTTATGACTTGTGTCAAGATATTCACTATTAAAAAAAACTGCAAAGCATGCTGGCATTGGAAGAATAGTTATAAAACTCTTTTACTTTTTCTTCATCATTCTTAATATGTCATCTGGAAACTAAATACTTATTTTGCCAAAATGTGACAACTTATATATTGTCTATTTTTATGTAAAATATGTTGATTTGGATTTGGCCTCTTTTCAGGCTTGGACATTTTCAAAATATTGATTAGTGGAGTCTATAGTACAATGTTAGTTCACTGCTTATGAGGCCCTGTGTCTGTCTTACTGTTATTCTGATACTTTTTCATATATAATTTTACTGACATTGCACTAACATCTGAATATTTTGAGCTTTTTACCAGAGGCTTCCAATTTGTTCCTTTGCGTTCATTAGATTTAACTAAGACATTATTAGATTCAAAGCTTTTTATTAGATGTTTGAACTTGACTATCCAATTTAAAAGACAAACATATTTAAATGAAGGTTTCACAAGATCTAGCACACTAAACCCTCCTACCCACCCAGCTCTAAAGATATTTGAAGAACTAGTCGAAATGGATTTAAGAAAACAATATTCTAGTAACGTCTTCTCAACCTACTAATTTAGATTTTGAGTTATATCAGCTGATTAATTTTCTCAAGAAAGAGAGCGTCCGAGTTATGAAACCGGACAAGGGGGAAGGGGTGGTTTTAATGTACATTTGGGCCTATGACACATACATGCATAACATGTTGCAAGATACTGAACAGTATGGGGTGGTCTCAATTAATGAGACTAACACAGCTTATTCTAAAATTAAATACTTATTATATGACCACCTGATGCAAGGAGCCATTAATGAGAAGTTATTTAATTTTTTGCATGTTAATAAACCCATTACACCAGTGATTTTCCGGATCCCCAAGGTTCACAAAGGCTTGGATCCCCTAAAATTTAGGCCAATTGTTGCAGGTGCAGGTAGTATTGTGGAACCACTTGGTAAATTTATCGACCAAACTGTTAAGAAGTTAGTTTTATCTCTGGAACATATCTGTAAAGACTCTTGGGAGTTTCTTAAAGGTATTGAAATGAATTTTTACGGTTCAACTAACCTTATGATTACCATTGACATCGTGGAGTTGTTTCCCAGCATGCCTCACACTATTGGGTTAGAATGGTTCAATGAGGTCTTGTGTTTACTTTCTGGATTTAGCCTGAACACCATTAGACTGTTAGTTGAATTCATGGAAGTCATCCTTAAAAACAATTTCATTTATTTTAATGGAGAATTGTTTAGGCAAAAGAAAGGGTTGGCCATGGGTGGTCCTTGTGCCTCGTCTTACGCCAACATTGTACTCCATTATTGGGAGAACAAATTTATATTTTCAACCCCCTGGTCTAAATTTATTACCCATTACAAACGTTACTTGGACAATATATGTTTGTTATGGAGGGGAAGTCTTAACGATTTTATGGACTTCATGACTCACATTAACTCTTCTACACATTTTTTAGCCTTCACACATAACGCTAGTGAGGATGTCCTGAATTATTTGGATGTTTCCCTGTTTAAAAATCAACACACTGGTACCTTTCAATCAAAAATTCATAGAAAAGGCACTTTTTCTAACTCCTACCTCCATTTTGACAGTGGGCACCCCTTTCATCAGAAAAAAAGGTATATTGAAGGGGCAGTTCATCAGGGCATCCAGGATGTGCACCACAGAAGAACTATTTATGGAAGAAGTGTATTTTCTAAAAAAATTATTTTTGGAAAGGGGTTATCCAATTCATCTGGTTTACAATTTAGTGCAGGAGGTTATAACCAACAGAGAAAAAAAACATTTTCCTCTATTGGGTATAGGTGTAGAGACGGACAGACATGTAGAACAAGATGTTCAATTTGATACACATAATGTGTTTATTCAAACTTTCACTAAAGACTTTTTACAAGTTGAAAAGATAGTGTCAAGCTACTGGCCAGTGCTAACATTGCAGGAAGATATAAACAAACTAGTATCCGACAAACCTAAATTTGTGAACAGGAGAAATGTTAACCTTAAGGGGTTATTTGAGAGGCAATTTTATACGAGTCACACACAATTCAGCTCTAGATTAGGTACACATAAGTGTGGTGCATGCAAGCAATGTCCATATATTATTAATGACAGTAGCTTGCACATTGCTTCAAGAAAATATAGATTTAAATCAATGAGATATTACAACTGTGGGACCAAAGGCAGAGTGTATCTCGAAACATGTACCCAATGTCTCAGTTTTTACATTGGTAAGACTGAGAGATCTTTGAGGAAAAGAATTTACGTACATCTGTACGATGTTTCAAAGGACAAAGACACAAATGCCTTTTACAAGCATTCTTTGAAATGTCCCAATATGCAGTTGAAATTTATTGTTTTAGAACAGGTCACACAGAACCCGAGAGGGAGCAATTGGGAAACATTGCTGGAATGCAAAAAATTGTTGCGGCAATTGAAGTTAAATGCCACAAGGCCCCCCGGGCTTAATGACAATGTTAGTATTAGAAGTGTACTAAAAATGAGGAGGGCAAGATTATAACAACAATGTTTTAATCATATATATACTGAATAATATTATATTTTATTGCAGTGCATATTTCGTTCATGTATTTATTCACAGATTTTTTAAATTTTGATTGTTACAAATTCTATTAACTTTGTATTTTCACTGCATGTCAGGTGCGGGTGTTCAGCATGTTTTAACTTGAATATGTTTGTTTTTAAGATGTTTTACTTGAATATGAAATTACAATAATTTTTTAACAACATTTTATTAGTATGTGAATATATTTTTCAATTTTATGCATAGGCAGGTTTTTAAACATTATATGTGTTATAAATATTGGTTTATAAATATTGGTTTTTAACACAAGGTTTTAAGGTTTATATAAAATGGTATGTCAAGACATCTTTAAGAGCACAATTAATTGAATCTGTAGTTTCAATTAATTACAGGTCATGTGACCAGTAAATGACTATATAAAGCATTGTGTTTTTTTAGTATACATCTTGATAAAGCTTGGTACTAACCAAGCGAAAGCGCTTGATCCAATTTTGACTGCTGTTTGGTTTTGCATCCTTGTTATGTCCATTAAAGACAGTTTCATTACTTTTTTGGGTCGGTTGTCTTCAACTGTGGAAGTTTTTTATTACTTGGACTTTGTGGTAAACTTTGACCTCATTTTTGAAATTATTAGTTTTGTAGATTAAGACTGATTTGTGACATTTGCCAAAAGTAGTAGAAATTTAAACTTTTGAACAATACTGGGCTTCTGATGTAACTCTAGTGTTTTCTGTAAGCAAGGCACTTATTTTTGTTTTGTGTTATGACTTGTGTCAAGATATTCACTATTAAAAAAAACTGCAAAGCATGCTGGCGTTGGAAGAATAGTTATAAAACTCTTTTACTTTTTCTTCATCATTCTTAATATGTCATCTGGAAACTAAATACTTATTTTGCCAAAATGTGACAACTTATATATTGTCTATTTTTATGTAAAATATGTTGATTTGGATTTGGCCTCTTTTCAGGCTTGGACATTTTCAAAATATTGATTAGTGGAGTCTATAGTACAATGTTAGTTCACTGCTTATGAGGCCCTGTGTCTGTCTTACTGCTATTCTGATACTATAGTTGCTGAATTAACTGTTAAGCAACGTATTATCTTAATATGTGCTTATGATTTGGTGCACCGTTTCACTCTTGTGATTGAATAAACTGTTGTCCGTCAGTGACTATCTTCCTTAGATCTTCAGTTCAATTGGTCTGCTTTAATATAAGGTTTCAGGGCATGATCCTTGAAGGCGAATTGCCGAGGTACCAGGTCTAAAATAAAGTGAAGAAAGGCATTGGCTGTTTGGTGTGTTGCTGCATGAATTATTTTACTTTGGGTATATGTTTTCACTTTTATGTGTAATCTGTGGGACTATACTTCATACTTGTTAATACAATTCTATCTTAGTTCTTGAACGTGCTGTATTCTGCCTCTGTTTCATTTATGTGAATACATTTGTTTATATGTAGTTTGATTTCACTTATTATTGTAATATCTTATAGCCTTGTATGGCAACCATTTGTACCAGGTTTAGTAGCTTATATTATATACTGGTATTATTATGTTAACTATTTTTGTTAGTTTATTGTTAATTTGTTAAATCTGATCCATTTTTATCTAATCCTTTATCTGAAATTATTTTAATTTGCTTTTAGAATCTCATTTTCATGAAGTTGTTATGATTTCTATAACCAATCAAATTTTTTCTCTCTGGTCAGTTATTGGCCTTGTATATAACTGAGATCTTCTTATGGCACTCAATGCCTTTATTAATCCTGGGAGTCTAACTGGTCTAACTGAAGTGAAGAGAAGCTGTTGGCAGTCTGAAATTCTTAAAGACCACTGGGCAGGTGAATATACTAATCTGGTTCAAGCTCATCAACATGACTGGTGAATACCAGTAAGGATTTTCAGCTGACATCATGTGATGAAATCAAATAGAAAATGGAGATTTCCCTAGCACCACCTGATACTATGGGGGATGATGTAACTTTATTGTCCCACATAAAATAAATTAATAATTCCAAAAGAGTCCAAGTCCACTCAGAACTTAAAAGTGGTGTAAAACCTATAGTGATTCAATTGTCCAGCCTTCAGCTCTGTTGATGAGTGCTAGATCAGGTGGCTTTAATTTCTGACTTGCTGTGGGAAGCTCACCTAACATTTATAATGAAGAATTGATTTGCTGAGAACCATAGCCCTCACCTGTCAGCTGCTATTCTGCAAGATTGTAGGCAAAGTAACATCTGCAGTGGTGTGGCCATTGTTCTTTTTTATACTGGGTTTGAAGTGATTTTGATAACAGGTAGGATTACTGACTCTTCTGAAGGTGTCATCAGCAAGAACAAACTGCAGATATCTCCCAGTCTACCATACTTCATTTAGTAACAGGATTGCTCTGTGAGAATCTGTCAATTTCATCAGTGACCATTATTCAGATTAATAGAAGTGTTTGGATATGTGAAATGTTAATATCTGGATCAGTGACAAAATGGATGAACCTGGCATGATATTATTTATTCATATTACAGAAATGGCTTTGCTTTGCTTAGGTAGATGGTCACTATTCTCACTGCTGCAGTAGCCTTTGACTATTTGGGTTGTATTCTGCACAAGATGCATGACAATTCAGTCCACAAAAAGGGGTCTATATGAAGCTATCGAATGGACTAAATAGCGAATGCTATTAAGTTGATCCGATACTGTCGAAATGGAAAAAATAGTGAAGTCATAGAACATCAACATTTTTCCCAAGGAAAAAAATGCCTGTTCCGTTTTTTTCAATATTTTGTTGTTGCGATATTATAAGTACGATGAAATAGCATTCACTATTTACATCGTACGATAATATAGCAATAACCCACGCCTGGGTGTGGGTAATGCTAAATGTACCCACGGTTGGCGTGGTTTGGTCCCGAGGGCGAAGCTATTACTTTTCTTAAATAATGGCATAGTATAATGTCTGTTTGCTGCCCTTCCGCAGATGTCTGGCATCCGCGGCAGTTCTGATGTACTGCGCGCCTGCACAGTACATCAGAGCTGTGGGCAAAAGCAACGGAGAAAGCAAGATCTCCGTTGCTTTTTTTTAGGACATCTCCGTTGCTTATTTTAAAACTGTCTCGCTATGTTAAACTCATTTAACATAGCGAAACACTAAAAAAAAGCAACGGAGATCTTGCTTTCTCTGTTGCTTTTTTTTAAAACACTGTCTCGCTATGTTAAATGGGTTTAACATAGCGAAACAGCTTTAAAATAAGCAACGGAGATCTCAGTTGCTTATTTTAAAGCTGTCTCGCTATGTTAAACCCATTTAACATAGCGAGACAGTGTTTTAAAAAAATGAGTTATACTAATGGAAAAAAGTCCGGGCGACCGGACCTTTTTCCATTAGTATAACTCGATTTACAATGGGCACGCTGGCCAATCAGCGTGCACGTTTTGGGGGGGTCATGGTATAATATGATATAGACGCCGCAAAAATCTCTGTCTCCCTCTCGCACCCAACCTTTGACTGCTGATTGGCTAGCCCTTGGAGGGAAACCAGCGGTCAGAGTGTAGACAACTTCAGTACTTTCTCACCATCTCAAGGGAAACCAACTCTAAGGCTTCACAGGAGCAGCAATTAGCTATAGGCTTCAGTTTTGGCAGATATGTCCCCATAGGATAAGCATTCCACAAAGAAAATATTGCCTTTTAAAATATTTTTGTTATATTTTTATTTTCGTAAGAATTCCAACAATTTTAATAACATCAGAAGTTTCTTTCCATAAACTGCTATTTTTAGAATTGCTTATTTTTGAATATTGTTTTTGTGAGAAAAATGTACTGCTTTTGAAAATTTTTAACTGAAGTGTAAAGATTTAAAAATTGGGAAGTGTTAAAAGTTGAATACTTCAAATGGTGTTTGAGTGCCTTGGTACTTGTATACACTTTGGGACAGCTTACCGTCATTATTTTACTGCTTGAGACATTTTGCTTGAAGGTATTATATTTAAGCATTAGGAAGTGTATTTGAATGCTAGAAATGTATTTTATGTTTAGTACTTGTGTACACTTTGCAATAACGTACGTTCATTTCTTGTTTGCTCTAATTGTGAAAGGGACTTAAGAGTTCTGACAGGGTTTTTGTGTACTGCTTGTGCTTTTGTGTTTTTACTTTTGAATTTTGAGGGACTGTGTTGGGAAGTGCAAAGTGTGTATGTTGCTTGTGAACACTTGTCTGACAACTTACTTTCTGACTGAACCACACAGCACAGCACAGACCACTGCTAACACAAATCCACGGAGAGCCAGTATGTTGCAGAAACAATTCTTTAATGAAGACTAAGCGCTTTCACCAAACAAACTGTGGCATCATCAGAGTCATACATTCTGATCAAAAACACTGGGTTTAAATAACTATTGAATCAAACAAATAATTCAATAATTGACTAATTAATCAATCAATGGATTTAACCCTTAAACAGACACCACCATACAACCAGACCACAGTGCATAACATATACCCTTTACAAGATAAACTGTTCTTAAAAACAATAAAATTCTCTAACCTTATATACAATATATATCATAAAAATCTAAGTACAAAAATATATGAAATATATAAAATACAAAATATATATAATTGTAAAACTATATATATCTTAACTTTACCATACATATAATATAAATAAAATAAAATAAAAAATTATTGTATTTATATAACAATTCATTATACATCTTATATCAGATATGATTTCTGCCTCAAAATAGGCTTTAATGAAATGCAATCATTTAAACCAGGCTGTTTCATTGCATTTAGCCTGAGCTGCCATTCTACTTCAAGAAGAGCTACTCTGTTCCCAATGTCGCCACCCTGGTCAGTATCAACCCGATCAATAATGAAAAACAAAAATTTCTTGAAACTAGAGCATTTGACAGAATGCAGATATAGGGCATTGTGCGCATCTTTGTTCCTCACACTTCTAACATTCTCCAACACCCTATCCCTTAGCCTACGTGTCATCATTCCAATATAGAATGCATCACATGAGGTGCATGAAGCAATGTAAATGATGTTTTTACTGTTGCAATTACATGCCCCCGGACAACCCAAGGTATGCCCAAAATTGGCCACACAAACATAAGGCCCTTCCGCTATAAACCTACATGCCCTACATGCTCCACATTTACTCATCATGGACTTAACAGACTTAGGATTTTTTTCTAGGATACTCTTAAAATTGGGCCCTTTACTAAAAACATTTCCAGGCTCAGATCCAATAATAGTCTTTAATTCCATACTTAAACTATTATCCCATAAACTTTTCATTACAGCACACATTTCAGAAGCTTTCTCACTGAACTGTAAAACAAAAACTGGGACACGATCGAACATCTCTTTTTCTCTTTCACTACTACTCACAATGTCACCAAACATCACCAAACTTCCATTGCCCCCATACTTCCTCAAAATAGGGGAATATACTGTTCTTCTCTTTTTATACACCTCTTTCTTGATCTTTAATAATAAATTCAACGGATACCCATGATCCAACAACATCCCAATTAAGGTGTACATCTCCTTTTTAAACATCCCCTCATCACTAACCAATCTCGATGTACGAACCATCTGACCCTTTGCCACCCCTTTCCTCTGATGGAAGGGATGGCAACTGTTGAAATGCAATAATGAATTGGAATAATTCTCTTTCCTAAAAATTGTGCTCAACAAACCATCACCATCCTTCATGATGGTGATGTCCAAAAAATTAATACTGTCCCTACTCCAGGTATGAGTGAATTTAAAAACTTAGTAGTTCCATTCAAAAAATTGACAAATTGAACTGCCTCATTCTCATCTCCTCCCCACAAAATAAGTAAATCATCCAAGAATCTACTGTAGAGAACAATTTTAGAATAAAATACTGATGTAAACACAAATGACCTTTCCCAAGCCAACAAAACCAGATTTGCAAAGGTCGGGGCACATTTGGCACCCATTGCTACTCCCGAACACTGCTTGAAAAACTCCCCTTCAAATTTCATAAAATTGTTACCTAGAACCATCTCCATCAAGTCATACAACAAGTTTGTTCTACTCTTGTCAACCTTGTCACTAGAATTCAGGCTTTCAAAAAACATATCTAATCCTTCCCCATGGGGAATCACTGAAAATAAACTGACAATGTCAACGGTGAGAAAACTATACGAACTACTCACAACATCAACTTTTCCCAACCTTTCCAAACAATGCCAATAATCTCTCAGGATGTGTTCTACATCCTGAAAAGCTGGTTTTGAAACCATATCTACAAAGGAAGCCAAAGATTCAGTCTTAGAACCCCTTGCGGACACTATCGGGCTAAATGACAAGGGATTCACTCCTTTGTGCACTTTGGGTATTCCAAAGATACTTGGCATAATAGGATATCTAACCTGCAAATAGTCAAATTCATCTTCACTAATCGTACCCTGAAACAAGGCATCCATCAAAAACAAATCAATCTTTTTGTAAGCCATATTGACCTCATTTAAAGATACTCTACAATAAACAGTTTCATCATCTAATAAATTCATCATAGCAGCAAGGTAATCAATCTTGTACATAAGCACTATTCCCCCACCCTTGTCAGACTTCATACACCTAGTATTGTTGGCTGTTCTTAACTCAGACAAAACCAGTCTTTCTCCTTCATCAATATTGTCTTCCCACAAATATTTCTGGAGGCAAATTCTCCTAAATTCACATTCCAGCATCCTCTCAAGATTCAATATTTCTGCATTGTGCGGAGGAATAAACAAACTTTTCCTTTTTAAACAAGGTAAAGGGCTCCCAACATTAAACAGATGTTTCTCTCCAAAATAAAGCTTAAGGTCCACTCTTCTCAAAAACAACTTCAGGTTATCAGAACATGGGCAACATCAAGCTTGAAATTGGGTACAAAACTGATCCCCCTACTAAATAACTTGTAATAACTATCAGACAGAATCGTGTCAGTATAGTTGTAAATACTGAAATTAAACCTCTTTCTGACTGACTCTCCCCATCGGTGCTTATTGACAATCGGGTTTCTTCCTCAGCAATAGCAAGGATTCTAACATTGGTTTTACTGTTTCTTCTCCCACTGTAATTAAAAAGAAAAAAAACATCTGAAAAGAGACAGTGCCTCAGCTGCTGGTGGGTAACTCTGTAGTGGCCATTTGTTGTTCCTAAGACCACCCTTTACTTTATCTGGGTGCCATTGGTGTAGTCTATGTCATTACCATGGATCTGGAATAAGCCACTTAACTCTTTTAATTTCTCTTAGCCTTTTGGGTCTGTAATACCATGATGGGAATAGACCTCATTCCTAAATGAAGGTTTGATAAAGTCCATGAAATTTGTATTTATTTATTTATCTGTCATTTGTTTACCAGGATAGTCCGACTGGATAGCAAGTGTCCATTTTTAGAGAAGGCCCAGGGAGAAAACCTCCACAAAATACAATAGTAACAATCTTTAGTAGTGCAAGTTACAGAGTTTGATGTTTAGACAGTAATGTAACAATATATTACAAAAGTTAAAACAATGTTGTAAAGACTTCATTTAAACACAGGAGATACAGTACAGTTTGATTTCTTTGTGAACATAGCATTAGACTGTTAGAGGAATAAAAGAAGAAAATGGCAGACATACATACAATATTTACAAAGAGCACTTGTGGTGCACATTGGTAGCATTCACAGGAAGTTCAAGGAAGTGAGCATTGTTGAGCACATCACTTGAGTATACAAGAAGATACAAGAAGCTTAAGAAAAATAGCAGTCCTACGGAGCAGTGTGAGTTTATGGCAGGATGTTGCAGTTGCGTATCCGATTTGTGAGAAGGTAAGATTTAAGAAGTTATTTGAAAGTGGAAGTTCTGTTTTGTAATCTGATATCAGAAAGAAGGCTGTTCCAGGTGTTGGCAACTTCATGAGGGAAGAGGGATTCACCAATGGTGTTTTTACAAGGAATTTTTTGTATCACGACTTTATTGGTGGAGCGTAATTGTCTATTTGTATTGTAGACGTTTAGTAGGCTTGATAGGGCAGGGTTTTTTCTGGATAGTGTAGTATTAGATGAGCTAGGCTAAGATGATGGTATCTTAACAGGCTGGGTAGTTCAAGCCAGTGTAAAGTGAGTGGCAGTGGTGGGATTGAGATTTGGTGTTGGAAGCAAATCTGGCAATTTTGTTGTAACATGTATAAAGTTTGTTGAGGTCGGTCTTGTGTAGATTTGTTAATATCGGAGAAGCATAGAGTAATGTAGATAAGACATGGGTTCTGCCTATAGCAGTTCTAGATTCGAAAGTAAGGTATTTTTTACAGCGGTAGAGGGTCCCTAGCTTTTTGTGATCTTTGGAGATAGGAATATATATTTGTTGAATCTCAGTTGTTGGTCAATTGTAACTCCAAGTAATTTGCCCTCTGGGACTGGAGAAATGAGAGTCTTATTGGCTGAGAATATAGAGAAGGTGGATAGGTCATTAGTCTATGTTGGATAAAAGAGTAGGAGTTGTGCTTTTTTGGGGTTCAGTTTCAGTTGAGATTTATTTAACCAGTTTTCTTTTTCTGTTAAGGATTCCTGGGCGCTTTGTTGGAGGAGCTGGATATTAGATGAGGAGCATAATGGAGTTGTGTCCTCAGCATATTGTACTGTTTCAGCTTTTGTGATGTCTAGGAAAGTTGATTTGTAAAAATGTTAACAAGAAAGGGGCCCAAGAATAGAACCCTGAAGTATGCCAAGTCTGACTGGGAGTGGGGAGATAGGAAGTTTTGCCATTTGACTGACTGAAGGTGGTTTTCTAGGTAACTTTTGAAACAGAGCAAGGTGGGGTTGTCCATGTTGAGCTTGGAGAGACAGGTTAGGAGTTTGTTATGAGAAACTGTATAAAATGCCTTGGATAAATCTAGAAAGATGGTGGAGACTAGCTTGCCTTGGTTTCTGTATGTGCTAATGGTGTTGTTGAAATTAATTAGGGCATTGATGGTGCTGTGGGTTGGTCGAAAACCAAGTTGGGTTTTGGATAGTAAGTTATTGTTGAGAAGGTGGGTAAGGAGTTGGTGATGTACGCATCTTTCTAGGATCTTAGATAGGGGTGGGAGGATTGGGAATGGTTGGTAGTTTTCAAGGTCAGTAGAGAGGCCTCCCTTGTGAAGGGGGATGATGAATGAGGTTTTCCACAAGGATGGAGTGCTGTGTTCAGTACTAGATTTATTTACCAGTAGTGAAATGGGATAAGCTATGGCCTTGGATGCAATTTGAAGGTATTCAGCTGGATGATGGTTGGCAGTGACAGTTGTTAATTTAAGTTTGGATAAGAGGTTTTAGATGGTTGATGTTGGGACTGGCTGGAGTGAGAAGGGGGTTTATTAGTTAGGCCCTTGGGGGATTGTGGAAGGTTAGTGGGAGTTATATTGTTAATGAGTTTAAGTATAGAGGAAGTAAAATAGTTGTTGAAATTGAAAGATATGTCTAAGTTTGATCCTCCTATATTAGGTGAGGGTGTAGGTGTTCTACCAGGCTTGGAGGATTTTGTTTACTGCTGCCCAGAATTTTTGTGGGTTGGAGCTATGTTTCCTTCTTGAGAGATGTAGTGATTTTGTTTGTCTTTCTGAATTTGTTTTTTTTTTTTTTTTGCTTTATTGCAAAGTTCAAGGAAGATTTGTCTAGCTGTGGGTGTTTTAGTTGGCACCAAGTATTCCAGGCCTTATCCATTTCTTTGAATAAAGATCTAGTGGATTTCTGTAGCCAAGGGGGCTGGATTACCACAAATCCTAATTGTTCAAGGTGGGGCTAGGTGGTTCAGGATGTTAAGAAAGGTGGTGTTAAAGTATTCAACTGCCCAATCTAGTTGAAGGGTTTTGATGGGGGACCAGTTGGAGCATCCAGGAATTGGTTAGTGGGGAAGTTTTTATGGGTGCGGTGTGAAGTAGAGAGGCAGAGTTATAAGCTTTAAGTTTGTATATAAGAATAAAAGTGGGAATGTGATCCCTTAGGGAGCTGGCAAGAGTACCACACTGATGGGCATTGTTAGGGTGATTTGTGAAGATCCAATCTAGTGTAGAATCCTTTTTTGAGGTTTTATCAATTTGGGTGGGTGTATGTATGAGTTGGGTGAAGTTGTATAGGTTAAGGTGGTTAGTTGGTGAGGGAGAGTGGATGGTGCTCCAGTCAATATTGACATCGCCTAGCAATATAGTTTCTTGAGGAAAGGAGTGAAATGCCCAATGGAGTACTGACTCTAGGGTGGAGAGGTTGTAATCTGGGGGTATGTAAATGCCTAGTATATTTAGATGCTTGTGTTGATTAATAAAGAGTTTTGCAAATAGGGTTTTGGCATTGTTGAAATCTGGGGATTTTTTTGGAGTAGCTGGATATTTAGGGTATTTTTGTAAAATAGGGCAATGCCACCACCTCTTTTGCCTATTCTGTCAGCTGTATGAATGTTATATCCAGGTGGGATTATGGAGTCATACGTAACATGTGGCTTGAGCCAGGTCTCAGTAAGGAGCATAATGTCAGGGTTATATAAAGAGATTGTGCAATGGAGTTCTTCTATTTTGTTCATAATACTGCAAATGTTCACGTTAAGGATAAGTAGGTCTGCAGGTTGACGGTTGAATGGAGGGTGAGGGTTATTTGGGGTGGGTGTTGCACTGGGGTTGGGTGAATATCCCCTGCTAGTAGTAGCTGGGTTGCGACCTTAGTAATAGTTTGTAGGTATAGCTTTGTTAGGTAGTTGAACCTGAGACTTGGTTGTTTTTTTGGATAGTATGACATAGTAAGTGGGTGTGGTGAGGTCAAAGCAGGATGTGTTATACATGTCTGGGGATATTGTAATGTGACTGGTGGAGGATGGAGTGGAGATGGGTAGGGTGTGGGGCATTGGGTTAGTGAATTGGGTGGATACAAAGTGATAGGAGGTAGTAGTAGAAAGTATAGAGAGATAAATGAGTAGTGTGGCTATTAATGAGAGTGTTGAATAGTTGGGGGTGGAGGCTGTGGGACATGGTCCTAATGTTTTGAATTAAAGGTGAAAAAGTTGGTATTCTTCAAAGGTGAGTAGGTTGAGTGGAGGATGGTTTGGAGTAAGCTGTGGGCCAGTAGGGGGAGCTGATATATCTATTAAGAGAGAATAGAAGTGAGATAGAGTGTATGGTATGGAGGTGTAATGGAGTAAGAATGGGGAATGAGTATTTTGTGCTTGGATTGGTTAATGGGGGGGGTCAGGTGACTGCAGTTAGTAATAAATGTAGGAGTAGTGGGGGCAGGTGGAGTTTGGGGGCAGGGTAGGGGAGTGGAGTGAGCCCAAGCAGAGTGAGGGGCAAATGGAGTGGGTCATTTTAAACAAGCAGACTGCTCTAAAAAACAATCACACACCTGATCAGGTATTATATCTATGCTGCAACTTTTGCTGGTCAGAAGACCACTATTTGCTTATTGGAAGGTATGCTTAGCTGTTAACCTTAGTGGTTACTGAAGTTACATTAGCTAGTATTGTTTCAATCTTTGATGTTAGCCAGAAGTGCTCTTTGCAGCACCCACAATGTGCCCAGTAATGACTCCTTCTGCAATTAGTATGGAGTTACATGTATCGGTAACATATCTAAGTATGAATGTAAATTCTTTTTTATAAGACCCATTGCTCCTACTACTATTGGAACTGTCTGGGTATCCTTCTTCCAGATTGCCCTCATTTCAGGTCTATATCACATCAGCGAATGCTAAAAATAGCGAATGCTCATATATATCGAACTTCAAAGTCTGAAAGCTGAAAACAGTGAAGGAACGGATCAGCAAATTTTTTCCCAGGGGAAAAAATTCGCTGATCCACAAAAAAAAAAAAAAAAAAGAAAGAAAAAATGAGTATACAGTTAAAATTAAGTGGGGGTCTTTGCCCCCACCCTCACCAACTTAAATATATCAACTTTGAGATCGTACTACAGTAGAGAAAACAGCAAAGCCCAGAGAGCAGCCCAACAAATTTTTCCCTGGGAAAAAAATTGCTGATACATTCCTTCACTGTTTTCAGCTTTCGGACTTTGAAGTTCGATATATCAGCATTTGCTATTTTTAGTGTTCACTGATATGATATAGACACCCTAATTTCTGCCTGCAAATCCTGGTATTTTATGACTTTGTGTATTCCTGTATTTAATACAATATAGTCACTGGGCATAGCAGTTTCAGTGATCAATGCTACTTTTCGCTTCTTTTCATGGACTACTATATCTGTTTTTCTCATATCTAGTATTTGAACAGTTGGTAATCAGTGATCCCACATGATATAAACTTCATTGTATTCTGAAATGTTTGTGTCTCACGTTTCAAATGTTTTTCAGCTACTTCAGTAATATAATGTTTGCACAACCCCCAAAGTAACAATCTTGCCACATTATTATACCTTTTAGTATATAATCCTTCTGCCATTTATATATCAAAACTAGCCATAAAATAGGTGACTGTTTTCAATTCTGTTTTACAAAACTTGCATTTATCTGTTTCTCCCACATGCTCAATGTACATTGTAAGCCAATGTGTATGTGGCCCACTATCTTGGGCTGCCAATATTAACTTTTCATCTTTTAGTTTATATTCACCTCTCCTTAAAAATTCATGCCTTTGATCCTAATTAACATGCGGCTGATTGTTGATCCTTCATCAGTTCCCAGATATGCACTCCCTCTTGTTCAAGTTATTTTACATTCCTGTGCCAAACTGATGTTTTCTTGGTGGTTCTGCTTTCCTGCTTTAAAGGTTGCATTTGCTCATTTGTCAAGACCAAATGACATTCTTATATCATCTGAGAACGTTTTGACCACTTGCAGTTGTACTTTTAGTTCCTCATCTGATGACCTATACAGTTTTAAATCATCTACAAAAAGACGATGAGAAGTCTTTGCACTTTGTTGTTTTGTGGGAGCCAAATTGTAGCCATGATCAATTCTGTTTAGTAGACAGCTGAATGGGTTAGGGGCAAGACAAAAAAGCAGCAGTAACAAAGAGTCACCCTGGAATATCCCACTTTGAATTTTTATCCCTGGAATAATAATTTGTCCTTTATTATGGCTTAACTGAAAAGTGGTTTGCCACCATTCATGGTCACTGCAATGTAATCGATCAGAGCACGGTGTATCTTTTACATTTTTAAACACTCTGTTATCCATGAATGTGGGATACTGTCAAATGCTTTTTTTTTTGTGGTTTATCCATGCCATATTTAGATTCTCCCCTTTTTTTCAGTTCTCCATTATGATTTTGTTAAACAACAAATGATCCTTTCATCCATATGACTTTCTTTTATTACCCTTTTGTTCTATTGCCATGGCTTAGCTTTCTAATAAATGACTATAAACTCTGTCAGCATCAATTTTTGTGTATAGTTTATACGTCGTTGGAAGGTAAGTTACTGGTCTATAGTTTTTACGATATCTTGCAGGTTCGCTCTTAAGTAAGAGCATTGCTTTTCCTGTTGTTAACCAAGTTGGTTTCTGTTCAGGGTGCATATATAAATAGTTCTTACTCATGGCTATATCTTCTAAAGATGTTAATACTTTTAGCCAGAAGTTAGGTACTGCATCTGAGCCTGAGGTTTTCCAATTAGGAGCTTTTCTTAACTTTGTTTCAATCTCTCTGGCCGTTACTTCATCCCATTTCATATCATGTACATTTGAACTTATTATTCTTTCTTTTACTTATACTATGCATTTAGCATCTTTGTTATAGTCCACATCTTTATAGATATTTCTCCAAAATATATACTATTTCTTCTTTTCTTTTTGGTGGTGTTTTAATTCCTTTTGCCTTCTTTCTCAATTCTCTATAAAACTATTTGGGTCATCAATAAATTGCTTATTTTGTACTTTTCCTTTAGATTTATCTGCATATCTTCTAAGTTTTTCTACCTCTGCTGGTAATTTTAGTTTATTATTTGTGATAGTACATGATAAATTTTGATCTGTTCTGATACTGCACATTGCTTTTATCATGTCTATCTTTCTAAGTGTTTTTGTTGATCTGTTCCCTCTTGTATACTCATATAACAGTGACACTTCTTGTCTTAATTGCTTTAACGTTTTCTCTGTTGGATATCAATGATGGCATTTGATTTCTTCCCTTCCTTTCCCTTACTACTCACTACCTGTGTTTTTATGATAAGACTTTATTATTAATTTAGCTTAATAGTAGTGTATCCTATTTACTTTTGTTATATTACATGAATTTCTGTGGACAGTCCTAATTTCTGTGTTTATTTGTTTTATGAGACTTCTAAATTTGAGGGTTTTATTGACTTTCTGTAGTCTATTCCTTTCATTGATCTTAATATGTCTATCCATCTCTATTAAATCAAGCAACTTTTCTCTTTGATAATTTTCTTCTAAACTGAGGGCACATTCTTTGTTGCTCATTTCCTGTGGGCATTCTTTAGAAAGTTCCAGACCATCTCCCTGTACCACATTCCCGTCAGCTTCATCATGTGTCATCCTTTACTCTTTCATATGGGAACTCACTGACCCATCACTCCACAACATTGAATCAGAGTTGCCACAGTTTCCTGTTCTTTCCCTTACTATGCAACTCAAACTGAATGTTTCTACTGGTTTCCTATGAAGGCTCCAAAGCCACTTCCTCTGTAGCTATTCCAATGTCCAATTTGGGCATTGGAGAACAATCTTCTTTGCATCTGGAAGTTTCTCTGGGAAGTTCTTCTTGAAGGGCGCAGGATGAAGTGCCATCTCATTGGAGAACAATCTTCTTTGCATCTGGAAGTTTCTCTGGGAAGTTCTTCTTGAAGGGCGCAGGATGAAGTGCCATCTCTCAGTTGGGGTCCTTACAGATATGTCTGTAGGAAAAAGGAAACAGAAGGTTAAGCATTTCTCATCCAAAGATATTTTGTCTTTTAATAAGGATGATTTTCTTTCCTTAACCAGGAGTTTATGGCATCATTTATGTCACGGAGAGCAGAAATAACAACAGTCCATACCAGAAGACTAAGTAGGTCAATATAGTCCTAAGGAATATCTGTCAGAGGATTCTGACATAGACAGAGACAGGGCTTTTTCTTTGTCTGATTCTCATGGTCAGTACTCTAATTCAGTGGAAAGTGTGTCCTCTCCAAATAATTTAGAGGAGTTTTCCTTTTATGACTAATTCCAGGATGAATAATGTATTTTTATGGGGACAAGTGGATGTTTCCTCTAAATTGATCAGAATTATGATATGATGCAAGTGAATTTACCTCATGTTTACCAGATTCATGCTATTATGACAGCCTTGGAGGATGTGCTAAATGCTGCCTACAATAACCCTGACACTCAGACTTTGGTCCCCAAAAAAGGAAGAACACTTAATTAATGCCAGCCATTCTCCTATGGACAAAAATGTAAGGTATTAGACATACTTAATAAGATAATTTCCTTCTTCTGTTTTATTCATTAAGGTGCTGACAGCTTGTGGGATTTTTCAACCAGACTTCCTTTTGAAGGTATGTCCTGTCTGAATCCTACAATTTTTTAACCTGCTTCAGGTGTCTAGACATGCTTTGAAGGGTATGTATGATTGTGCAGATACTGTGACTAGTGCCACTGCCACTTCTAAGGAGATATGTGTGGGTACATATTAAAATGTTTTCTGATAAGGTAAAGTCTGATGTTCTAAACTCTACTTTAGGCAAAAAGGTTTTGTTTGACCCTGCAGCTACTCAAGTTCTCAAATAGTTTGATGAGAGAGGGAAATTAATTCAGGGACTCACTAAAAGTTTACAGGCTCCACATTTTAAATATTACTGAACCTCCTGCTATTTAAAAATATATAATAATCATTCCTAGCCACCTTCTGGCAAACAGAGAACAAAATAGAGATGGTAGGAGGTGATCAATAAAAAATAGGGATCCTTCCCAAAAAAAAAAAAAAAAAAAAAAAAAGGACAAATTATGCCTTCAGAATAACTATATCAGCATCCCCCATTCCTAGCTGTCTAAGTGTTTCCATAGACTGGTTGTCAATCTTTCACTTTGGCAACAGATTACTTCAGACTATTGGGTACTAGTACTGGTTCATGAGGGCTACAGTTGGCATTGGGTACACATACATCCTTTCAGGAGAATTACTCCCTACCCTCTAAAACAAAGTTTTTATCATTAGGTTCTTCAACACATACTTACCCTAGCAGTAATATTACCAGTGCCTTTAGACGAAAGAGAGAAAAGCTTCTACTTCAGAAGTTTTCTGGTTTCAAAGAACACAATATACTGGAGATCAGTCCTAGATCTTTCCTTTCTCAACCAGTTTGTGAAAGTTCCAAAATTCAAAATGTTGACTAAGGGTGTAGCTAGGCATACCCAATGTACTCAAATGAGTACATTTTTGTCTGATTATCTTTACCTTTATAGGTGGAACAGCACAGAATATTTAGAAATGTCTAATCTAGTGTGCGTTGTATACAACCATGCTAAACATACTTACATGATATGAATGCACCTCTTAAAATAGTCTTGTTAGCCTTTGACATGGAAACAGTTGAAAATAGTATATCCCTTTCCAAATTGTATAGGGGCAGCTTTTTGAGGGGTGACTACATTTTCAAATGATAGGTGGACAAAGGGGGACAGCAGAACAAGGTTAGAGTACAAAATATGAATTTTTGGCTACTCCCTTACCTTCAGAGTATGTTACCAGCCATTTCTCTTCTGGGTTTTATGGTAACGTTAACCTAAATGATGCTTATCATTGCATTCCTACAGCCACAGACTTCAAAAAATTTCTAAGATTCTGTGTCTGTGTCTAGATCATATTATCATTTCTCTGCTTTACCCTTTGAGTTAGTTAGTTACAGCTTCTATAGTGTTTATACAATGTCTAGCTCCAGGGATACCTCACTGCATATGTCAAGGCATTCACATATTTCCTTAGTTAGCTGATTTATTGATCTTTGCATAATCTTTTGCAAGATGCCAGGAGTCCCTACTATAGGTCTCTTCACTCCTTACCCATCTGAGCTTCCATATAAATGCTCAAAAATCCTCCTTGACCGAGTAACACAGGGTTGTACTTTTAGACTGCCTCTTCAAAAGCATTTTTGGCATCAGAAAAATTGAATTTGAATCTGAAAACATTCCTGATCTTCTTCAATCAATCTGAGACTTCAGGCAGAGAGTATCATAGCTTCTGTGATTGTTATGATTACTATTTCCATGTTTTAAAAAAAACTAAAACTGTAATTTGAAAATACCAGAGGATGAGAATGTTGGGTCCACAATTTTAAACCACTGAATATTTCTCAAAAAAGATATGCATTGATAGAGGCAATAAGATGCCATAGTGTTTTGCTTGACCAAAGCACATAAATATCAAAGAAATGTTACCTATAATCCATGCTATAGAATTTCTTCATAAGTAATGGTCCTATTGACCATTACAAGTGATTACAGATAATACCACAGTGATATGGTACATAAAACAGGGAGGCACAAGGTCTTACTCTCTGTGCAGTCTGGCTATGATAACTTATGAGTTAGCTTTACAGCATTTAACTCATTAACTCAGAGTACCTTCTCATGGCACCTGTGTGCTTAACACTGAGCGCGCCATGAGAAGCTACTAATTTCAAGCTGTTACCCCCGAGTGCCTTCCTGAAGCGTGAGAAATTGTAGTACACATTTGTAGTTGAACCTAATGTAAAACACACTGAAATCATAACTGAACATGTAAACTACATTATACAGTTATGATTCAGTGTGTTTGATAAGTTCACATTAAAGTTTTACTTCTAAATTCATTTAAAAGATTGTTGATAAACAAGTGGTGGCAGCCAATCAGATTATTGCAATCCGAGCCACCACTTGCATACCGTTTGGCATTAATCATCTAGTGCGGATTACTTCAATTTACCATTTCTCTGCTTACTTAGATTTGATAGAACCTTACCTATTTAATTAAAATCAGTTATGTGTAATAGAAACTTACTTTGGCTAGTTATCCATGTGTTTTAGTATAATTATTCGGTTCTTTTCCATTAATGGGGCAACTGGTTTTTGGGAGTGGTTTTAATGTTCTCTTTGCTGTCAGAGTGCTAGTCATTGTGTGAGATGTCAGTACTGCTTACCCAGTGCTAACACTTTGCCATTTCTCACAGTGAAGTACTGATTAATCTTTCGTTTGTCGAGGCTATAGTCCAGCACCATAATTTTTGCTTCTACATGTCTGCGGTCAAGTGAGCAACTGGCGAGAAAGACTAGCGGCTGTACTTCAGCGATGACAGCTTTTGTGGAGAGCGGAGGTCTATCATAGTCACTGTCACTGGCTGTCTGGCCACTTCTACTTTGCTGTGCTCTTGCCTTTTATCACACCTGATAAGTGGCACAATGTGTGGGGTATCCTTTTGGTTTTCAGTGAATGTGTTCCTCTTCTGCCGTCTACTTTAATATTTTTGTTGTAACAGTTGAAGGAAACTATCAGATATGGACAAACTGATCTGTGAATTTTGTCAAAACCAGGCATTGTAGGTCGCGTTCAACCTTTTCTGAAATATTGATCTCCACAGCTACACATTACTTGAGAAAATGTAGAACATGTTTTCCCCGACTGCTGTTCCACGACATGATATTTTCAGACCAAATATGTAAGTATACATGTGGAATACGTTCTGCATAATACTGAGGTGACATGATTTACTTTGTTTAATGGGCGTGCTGAGCCATTAGATAGTTGTTTTCTGTCAGTCAACAGCCAGAAATGTCCAAAACAGTTTATGACTCATAACCACGCAAAACACTTTGCGGTAACTAATTTTATTTTTATTTAGTTGGTGCACAGAGCATGTGAAGGCTTTTTTTTTTAAATATTTACAAAGCCTGACAAATCATGGCCAAATAACCTGTTGCCCCGGTAACGGAAAAGTACGCTGTCTTGGAGGTGGCCGGGAGGTGGATTGGCATACCGTGCAGTGCATCATTATCCAATTACTTGTTTTTCTTTCACAACGGGAAGTTATCTTTACAAAGAGGCAGGGAATAGGTGATATTTTTCTTTGTAGGCGTTAGCCGTAGGTGGAGGCAATTGCTTGGCTGCTTGTGCAACAATTATGGGATGCTCGGTGCCATCGAATAAATTACATCCCAATTTTCCAATCAGAAGGCAATTTTGTTAGAACTTATAGACATGGCTATGCAGCTTGGAATCGTCATTTTGAGACAAATGTTTAATGTCCAGCTAGACAGTTGAGTGGTTTCTCTATGTAACTTTTCTGGATTGTTTTGCTGTATTCATGGACCGAAACTTTACTCTGCGTTTCATTTCTCTAACTGCGAAGAAAATATTCATACGGTGAGTGTAGTTTTTGTCAAAGAAAAATTTGCTGTTGATAGCGTAAGAATTATTTATGGTTGTGCCTTTTAGAGTTTTAAGGCAAAGTATGGTGTGGAAGGTGGTAGGGAGTAGAGGATGGATTATCTTTTATGAAAGATAAAACTGTTTGGATGAAGTGATTATTGAAATCAGTGGCAATGTCATCTCTGTTATTATTAATTGATGGTGTGATTGTTTGGCAAGGGTGGAGAAGAGTTTTCAGTGATGCCCAACCTTTGGGATATGTTGTTGTTTTCCCTGGAGCTTAGTATGGAAGTTTTTTGTCTCTTCTAAAATGGGATGCGCTATGATGTTTGAGATATCTGAAATGCTGCCAATTGCTTTGAGATCCAGCTTTGTCCCTGGTGTGCATAACTTGTGTTTCTTGTGTTAACCAAGGTGCTGGGTTACATTTTTTTTCTTTTTGCTCTGATGGGAGCCACTTTTTTAAGTATATTTGGAAATAGTTTGTTAAATTCTGAAACTGCTTCTAGAGGCATATTTTTAGAATATTCCACTTATGAACTGAATGTTGGAAGTAAAAGTTTTTAATTGCAATTTGCTAAGGTTGCTGGCCTGTTTATATTGTGGTTGTCATATGGTAATTTAGTTTGCAGGCCTGTTTATGTCTGTCTGTGCTATTAGTCAGGTTGCAAGCCTGTTTATATTCTGGTTGTCTATGGCTATTATTTTACTGGCTTATAGCAATGGTAGGAACATGGTCACTGATGATGTCTGGTAGGCAACCACTGGGGTCTAGTTTGTTTCTTTTATATCTAGTTTTCACCTAGATTCTGTAGTGAATTTAATACTCCTATGCATGCCACAGTCTCATCTGGAGATAGTGGATTTAATACTCCCATGCAAACTGCTATCTATTCTGGGATAGTGGATGTTGTAATCCCATGCATGCTGCAGTCTCATCAGAGATAGTGATTTTAATACTCCCATACATGCTGTAGTCTTGTCAGGGATAGTGGATTTAATACTACCATGCATGCTACAATCTCATCAGGGGTAATGTATTTATTACTCCCATGTATGCTGCAGTTTCATCAGGGATAGTGGATTTATTACCCCCATGTATGCTGCAATTTCATCAGGGATAATGGATTTAATACTCCTACACATACTGCAATGTCAGGGATACTGTCACTAATACTTTCATTTATGCTGCAGTCTTCATCAGAGACGCTGGATGTAGGACACTCAGGCATGCATGCTGCAGTTTTATCAGGGATACTGTCTGTAATACTCCCATACATGCTGTAATCTGCCTTAGGGATACTGGATGTAGTACTCCTATGCACGCCCGCATTAGGAAAAATGTAGTACTCCTATGCACATTGCATTCAAGAATATTGTTTTACTTCCATACATAATGCAATTTGTATTGAAAATAGAATACGTAGTACTACTATGCATGCTGCAGTCTTCATCTGAGATATTAGGTGTAATATTTCCATGCATGCTGCAGTCTGATTTTGGGATACTATATTAATGCTCCCATGTTTGATGGAGAATATGTCATGAATCTTGCTAGCCTTTTTCCAGGAATGATTAACACCAAGCAAGCAGTCCAAAGAGTAGCCGGTTTGCCAGAGACACTCAGGGCCATGCAGTATGCTTATATTTCTAAACTTGGATTACCACACAATCTGTGCATATCACGCATGGCAGTTTTAGAGATTTTGTCAATAAAAAAAAACAGATTTTCAGTGCTGATGGCACTATTAACAATGCCTTGTGTAAACATCCTCTGAGTGCCCATGACACTTGCATATGCCTAATGAGAGTCAAGCCTACAGGTAAGCACATGTGATAGAAAACCATGATGTGTATATTTTATAATGTCATAAAGAATAAGACAAAGGTAACATGCCACAGCCAGCCCGTGTATTATTTTGGTACACATGTGATGTTGCATGCCTTCTGCAACCTTGAATGAGTACCTCTGTCAAATCTTCAGATCGGTTTGTTACATGCTTTCTGCAGCCTTGAATGAGTACCTCTGCCTAACGTTCATATCTGATTGTAAAGAACAGGAACAAAGAAGTGCATAGCCAAACATAACCTATAGTTATGGAAGTGAATTTGGTATCTTGAAGCAGCAATTCAGGTGCAGTGATGCCTTTATAATTTTGATACAATACACAGTAGAAAAGGCAGGATGGACATTCTACTCTGTTCCACACCATATGGCTACAGCACTATATTAACTATTAAGTAAATTATTTTTGATAATACAGTATGCATTGTGTGGAAGAACTTTCTGTATTAATTTTAACATTAGATACAAGTACATGCTTTTATGATCAGTTCCTTGACTATAAATATCCTGAAATGGATGTCTGCATACAATTATTTTGTTTGTGTCTTTCGGCTTTTCCCAGTTAGGGGTCGCCACAGCAGAACTCCAGTCTGCTAATGATTGGCAATTGATTTTGGCCTGATGCACAACCTTCAATGAAGGTACGCTCATTCACGCATGTCTCCATGCAGAAGACGCTCTAGCTGAGAATCAAACCGGACAGCATCTTACTGTGAGGGCACCACAATTATTTAATTTTTGGAAAGTCAGTGCCAGTAGTGTGTGTTTGAGTTAAGTTGCAATAATTAAATAGATAAGGAATGATTGGTAGTTGAATAGTAGGATGGAATTACACCTTGTGGTAAGAGTATAACTAATGCAAGAAACTGGACAGTAAGGAAAAGGGTGGTCTTTGAGAAAAGAAATTAGAAACATACATAAAAACTGCTGAATACATGAATGTAGAAGAGAAATTGTTACACACACATTATTACATTTATCCTGGCTTTGTCACTCATGTGTGGAATTTAGGTGGGAGGAAGGGCTCTGTAATATCTTAGTGTTATACTATTTGACTGAATGACTCAGGTCTTCTCCTTACTGATGATAATGAGTCTGTGTTACATAACAGCTTCACAATGTAATATAATGAATGCCTACTCGACAGCTTATATGCAGCAATTATCACCTGTGTCTCAGCATGCATACCTTTGCAGTACTGAAAGAAAGGGTCATTATCACATTAGCAATATGTGCAGTTACAGTATAGCAGTTAGTCATTATCATTTTCTGGGAAAAGTCTCAGCTGCTGTCACTGTTATTCACAGAAGTAGAAGTCGTTATCACTTTGATGAATGCAGCCAGGTTGTGTTTTTTTCTCTGCTTGGAGTCATTGCAAGCAACCCCCCTCATTCTTCATCAACTGCCTACCCTCCTAAACCCCTGATTTTTTTTCTTTCTGTATGTATATGTATATATATATATATATATATATGTATGTATATATATATACACACACACACACACACACACACACACACACACACACACACACACACACACACACACACACATATATACATATATAATTTTGATGACTGTGCATATCTCAATATATATATATATATATATATATATATATATATATATATATATAAACATTTTGGTTATTGTGCATATCTCAACATTTTTCTAAAGGGGTCATTTGGGGTGAATGTTTCATTTAGGGACAACTGTATAACATGTAGTAATGAAGATGTTGGTAGGGTAATTAATTCATTTATGTACCAGGGTAGTGCTTGACTGCTTCAGACTGCTGAAGATCATAATACAGACATGGTGTAACAAGTATAGGTTATCTATAGCTCGGGTTTCTGTGAGGGTTATTATAATTTTTTTTGTTTATGTATCCAACTTTCAGGAATAATTTATCATCTGTTAACAATATGCACATACCGCACTGAGGAAAACTGATGGGTCTTATTGTAACCTGAGTGATGGTCAGATGCGATAACTGAAATTAGAGTTCCATCTACCCTGAGCCCGACATTCTTGTGCTGCCCATTGGAAGGAATGATGTCCTTAGTCAACCACTCGGAAGGCTACGGTTTCAAATCACAGCAATTTTTGAACATCTGCAGTCGTGGTGGCCACGTTGTCATTTTGTTTGGTCTGACATAATTCCTCAACAGATACGGAAAACAGCAAGTAGTCAATGAGCAGCGCATAAGGCCAGACATTTACAGAATGGGTTCATGCATGGCTTGATGCTAAGAGTCGGTGGATCTACAATCTGTCATGACAGCATCACCACAGAAGATATTCACCTGTTCACCTAACTGAGGATGGCATTGCATTGTTCTTGACTGACCTCCACAATGGTGTGAGGAGAGCTATGCAGAATTGGTAATATGCAGCTTCTGAGAAGAATGGAGAACACCCATGACCGAGTAGGGAACAGTATGGTAAGTAAAACTCTATTATGAAATGTGTTGTGTAAAATATATTTTTCTGAGTTTGGCAAATGACTGTGGTAAGGAGCTGGTGAAGATGATGATAAAGAACAACTGTTTCAGGAGAGTGTTAGCATGTACAATCTAATATGTCAGTAACCATTCTGCATGTACCCTTTCAGCAGTATATTGGCTACACCAAGAATGTGTATATTTACAATCATATGTGTCTACATGGTAAAACAACTGGGACTGAATGCTGTACGCATGTACATATATCATTTGTTAAGACTCAGGTTATGGAAATTATAATTGTTTTTCATTTTTTAGTACATAACTTTGTAATGGAGCATCTGCATGTGATAAGTAATACCTCATTTTCAAGACAGTATTAATTATTCCAACATAGTAAAAGAACTGTGCATCTATTTTGTACACATATACATATATCAAAGTTTGTTTTGGAGTTGGGTTATGGAAATTATGATTTTATTCATATTTTGGTACATAACTTTGTAATGGAGCATCTGAATGTGCTAAGTAATACCTCATTTTGAAGACACTATTAATTGTTCCAACATGGTAAAAAAACTGCGCATATATTTTGTACACATATACAGATATCAATGTTTGTTTTGGACTTAGGTTATGGAAATTATGATTTTTTTTCATATTTTGGTAGATAACTTTGTAAGGGAACATCTGAATGTGCCAAGTAATACCTCATTTTGAAGACAGTATTACTGGTTCCAACATAGTAAAATAATTGTGCCTGTATGTTGGACACATGCAGATATCAAAGTTTGTTTGGAATTAGGTTATGGAAACTATTATTTTTTTTCATATTTTGGTAAATAACTTTGCAAGGGAGCATGTGTGTGCCAAGTAATACCTCATTTTGAAGACAGTGTTACTCCTTACAACATGGTAAAAGAACTGTGTATGTGCACTGTACAGATGCACAGATATCACAGTTTGTTTAGTCTTGTACGATTATGAAAATTATACATTTACAATACTTCTCATTCTTATGCCCATATCTTTGCAAGGGAACATGGTGATCACACAAATGATGCATCATTTTTAAGCTGACATTCAGATGCACAACTTCTACACTGATATGTAGGCTCTGTTTGTTACAGGTGATGAGATATTATGCTTTGTTTATTTATCAATTATGAGAAATAATATATTAATCATATTTTTGTGAATATCTCAAGAAAGGAGCATCACACAGTAATTGTTAAGGTATCATTTTAAAGCTGATATTCATATTAACAAATTAAATTCAAATTGTATTGGTCTGCATGGTAGATTGACCAAGATATTGTGCTTTGCTTTTCCAAAAAGATAAAAAATATCCACAATACCAGCCTTCCTTGCCAAATATTTAATAATGACATTGATATGCACTATCAACATTTACACTGTTGGAAAGGTCGGTGCCTGCTGAACAACTTTCGCGTTTACATTTTTAGTCTAGCTCTTGTAGTTAAAGAGTTATGAACATTTGTTTTCTGTATGGTATTACAAATGGATTTTCTGAAAATGAGCTCAGGCTGCACTGTTGTTCCTATGGTGGAATTAAGCAGGCAGCTTTTCCTGAGCTGCTCCGGAGTGAATGAGTTAAAACCTCCAAGCATATTACATGTAGGTGGAGCAAAATATAGTAGCAGACAAGCTGAGCAGGACCAGGATAGACTCTCATGGATTAAAATTAAATGACAGGGTCTACCAGGAATGGATTCAGTTGTGGGGAGCACCTCAAAAGATCTATATGCCTCCTTTCAAAACAGACAAATAAGTAACTTCTGCATCAGGACTCCTTACACACAGGTCTGGAAAACAGATGCATTTTCATTCCTGTGGTTAGAAATATTTTTGTATGCATTTCTGCCCTTTCCACTGATATCCAGGGTCATTCGGAAGATTTAAAATGACCCTCCAAAAATTATTATGGTCTCCCTGCTGGTATAGGAAAACTGGCTCTTCCATCTTATGGAACTGGCCAGGGACAATTACCACAAACTTCCTCACAAATAAGATCTACTCACACAAGACAGGGAAGATTGATACATTCCAAACTCAAACAACTTAAAACAACTGCCTAGAGGATTCAGTTCTAATACCCTTTAGGCATCTTTTGTCATGAGGATGTGCAGCAGGTACTAAAGGAGGCATGAAATCCTGCTGCTAGAAGATCTTATGTTAATCACTAGAACGATTTGTTAGTTAGTGCCTGACCTATAACCAGAGCCCTATCTGGGATTATTACCTGTCGTCCTCAAACATTTATATGAGTTACAATCCTATTCTCCATTGGAAAGGGGTATTTATTAGCCACTTCAGTATGCCTGTCTGGGAATCTTTCCCTTTCTTTCAGACTTTACTGAGGGCAGAGCTGGATCATGGTTGAATGGAGTTCTAGGCAGGGTAATGGATCAGGCCCTCAATCCTTTCCACTGCCTCATTACTTGATGCTCTCTCTCACTCTCCCCGTTTACCATAAATACTGTTCAAACCTGCCTGTGTGCATACTGTTTTCTTCTTTACTTCTACAGAGATCATATATGCATTTAATTTAAAACTTTTATTTCAAATTTTATCGCACAAACCATGATAGCCATTTTGCTAAAAATACAGTCTCACAATGAAAACAGACTTAGCATGAGCAACAGTAAACTACTCTGCCCTTGAAACTCATATTCATTGAAACTGCATCAAAACCATTTTCATAGAAAAGGTATCTGGGTAGTATTGGATTAAGTGTATCTCTGGGCTGTTTTAAAACCATGAGCCCCTTGCACACATTTGTTTGGACAATGCATAAATCCATGTATTCGTTGATTCACCTTCCTGATATTAAATTAGATTCCTTGTTTAGCATAGTGCCACATGCATAGTTTTGACTATGCAAAACATTTCAACAGTAAAAGGCCACTCAAACTGTTGTCATAATCCATCAATATCAGTCAATATAGGTTCATAGGTAGGTACTAGGCTATCGGCCCAAGGGGCTACATAAGCCTAGCCAGCAAGCTACCATAGCTTACGCCACCCAAGAAAGTTACTTTCCTGTGCCACTGTCCAGCAGAGACACAGAAGTGATCCCCAGGGTGTATTTCCTATTTCCCATCCACTCATCAAGATTTTTTTTGAAGAGTGCTAATGAAGAACTTTGCTTGACATAGATGGGTAGCTTGTTCCAGAGTATAAGAAGTCTCTGGGACAGGAATCTATCCCTCCAGCATGTCCTGTTTATTGTGATGACAAGGTTTAGGTCCCTAGAGCATGTAGCTTGGAGGGATTGGGATTTCTTTAGGTGTAGCATGTCCAACAGCTCTGGGTTTGACATAGCTTTATATGTTAGGCAGAGATCACCTCGGAGTAGGAGATATGCTACGGAGTAAAGCTGGAGTTTTTTGAGGCGGTCCGTGTAGGGCATTTGTTTGATGAGTAGAGGGGAACAATTACTTCTTTTTTCCTGGATAAGAACCCTTTTATTATGAGGTGTGCCATGTAGAAGGATTTCCTGACTACTGTGGCGATGTGATTATCAAAGGAGAGACTACTGTCCACCTGGGTCCCAAGGTCTCTTATCACACATTTGGTGTTAAGTAGATTGCTGCCTGTGTGGTAGTTCATGGGTACAGCGTTTTTTCCAGATATGCACAGTATATGCAGAAGTGAAAGTCATCTAAATAATTCTGCATTAAAAATAACTATCTAATGAAAAGGTTGCATTTGACAAACCACTTTGCATTTTAGTGCTTCATCTACAAATTTGGTGCCTGCTATCCTTGAAGAAAAAATTGCATGTCCATGTCAGATGGAAGAAAGCCCAGTTAACCGACAACCACATCAACGAGACAACTTCGCCGACAGAACGAATCCCTGACAACAGTGAGTAGTGCAGACTGGGAATTAGTCCCATTCCCTCACTGTAGTGTGATCTTGGAGGTGGTATATTAACTAGGGGGGTGTGGGGTGCAGGGGGGCTTGCCCCCTGCTATACATGTTTTAATGTGGTTTTCGAGTGTATTAAGGAAACAGGAATGTATTCTGTTCCGTAATACATTGACTTACCATTGGGGATTTGTTCTGTCAGCAATGTCGTCTTGTTGATGTGGTCGTCAGTTAACTGGGCTTTCATCCATCTTCCATGTACCCTAAATTGCCTATGTTACATTTTAAAAATGGTATATTGTTGATATACATTAGGGAAGGGCTGGAAAACCAACAACAGGTTTATAGTTACTGGGCATCTCATACAAAGGAGGGCACACTCAGGAATGCAACACACTCCCTCTTCTTCCCTTATACTGCACAGTAGTATCAGCAATGAATCTAACTAGTGTGGGAAGAGCACCCATAGCCTTCTACATCAAAGGTAAGAGTGCTACCTGTTACACCACTGACACTGAACAAGACACAAAACTGTATGACTGACATTGCCAGACTGTAATCCTCAATGATTTACAAAAAGAAAACAATTAACTTATAAGGATACCTGGCTGTTGGTGTGTAAGTTTAAGGGACTTGCTTGCCAACAATTAAGATTCAGGCATTACATACACACACACACACACACACACACACACACACACACACACACACACACACACACACACACACACACACACACACACACACACACACACTGTTTACTTGTCCGATGTCCTAATCTCTCCCATGTATTTTTGGATGCAGCAGCTCTGTTCAAATGCTCCACACAGGCTCTGTCCTTGCGTGCCTGTTGCTGTGATATCTTAATCTCTTTCCTGCCTGATGTCCTAATGGTTTCTTACTTGGCAGCTCTATTCAAACACTTGCTGGTGTGATATCCTAATCTCTCTCCTGCCTGATGTCCTAATGATTTTTTGCTTGGAAGCTCCATTCAAATGATCAGTTTGCTCTGTGCTTACTTGGCTGTTGCCTTCTGCTCTGATGTTCTAAATTAAATCTCCTGCAGTGAAGTGTTAGAACTCTGAGGTTTCTGGGTCTTGTTGTGTTTCTTACAAGGTCCTAAAGCCCTGCTGTTTTATGAAAATCTACCAGCTTACTTTATTTATGGAAAACGTTATTTGTATAAAGTGAAGCCAGCCATGACCCCCCTCCCCCCAAGCCAACACAGATTCTAGGCAGCTGCCGAGATCACCTAGTACTGGATCTGACTCTGGCTCAAGACATTCTACAAAGACGTTTTTCATTTTGATATGTAAATTCACCTGCTCTTCAAGTGACACTTATTTGGGATCTTTACTTTTTGCTGAGAATGTCATTTTGGTCTATATTTGAAAAAGCTATTCTGGTTGTTTTTGGTCGATTCGTTTTTATAGACTAACTAATTTATTGCTCTGACATCTGCAAGAGAGTATCTGGGTTGCAACCATGCATGGTGGGTTAACTCTTTCACTTTCTGGTGCATAAAGAGTTATCTGTCGAAAACATCCCCCCTTTATTTCCTTAATACTTTCAGTGTGTGCATTGAGTCTAGCCATCTCTCTCTTCCTCATTTTCTTTCAGAATTTGAATGATAGGCAGAATATATTCCATGTACTCTGGCTGTTAATATAAAGAGTTATAAGTTTATATATTTTGTTTCAGGATGAGTAAGCTTTCTCCTTTTGGTTAGGCTAGAAAGTCTTGAAGCTGTCTGCACTTCTTCTGGCTTTTCCCAGTTACGGGTCACCACAGTGGATCACCTGTCCGCTCATGATTGGCAGTGGAGTTTTACAGTGTCAGGTTGCCAGCCTGGCACCCAGCCTTCTACAGAAGGCACGCACATGCACGCACTTGCACCTAGGGCCAATTTAGAGTATCCAATCCACCTACAGCATGTCTTTGGGATGAAACCAGAGCACCCGGAGGAAATCCATGTGACCACAGGAAGGGCAAGCAGACTCTGCACAGAAGGCACCCCAGCCGAGAATCAAACCAGAGAACCTTTTGCTGTGAGGTGGCAACACTAACCACTGCACCACCATGGCCGCCCCAAAGCTGTCTGCACTCTGACTGCAAATTTTTCTCCTAGGGACTAGCCAATCAGCAGTCAGAGTGTTGGTGTGGGAGGGACACAGAAGTTTTTGAAGACTGTCCAGATCTTGTATGGGCAGGTTACAACCCAAATAGCCAAAGGCTACTGCAGCAGTAAATAATTCAAACATCTGTTGTTGTTATGGTAAGTGCAACTTAAACAACTGCTTCTGCTACCAGCAGAAAAAGAATTTCTTTGGACTTGGTGTTTCATCTTGGTGTGGTTTTGATGGATATGGGATAGAACTTCTGTCTTGGTTGAACCATGGTCTTATTCATTTCAGTCTGGGCTACCTGGCTCTCAGGCCATCTAATTTTGATTAGACCAAGTTTATTTGATTAAGCAATTCGTACTTGTAGTGAGCTTATCTCTGCCATACATCGGCTCCTACTAGATTACAGTGCAAGTGACTATGATTCACAGGTGCATGCTTATAACAGAGCTGTTTCTAGAGTTCTTGGCCAACTTGTCCCAATAAATGTAAACCCTGTCCCTCTTGTAATTTTTAATGCTGGTATAATCATAAGCTTTTCATATTGTGCTTATAAGCATAAAGACTGCAACATATAAAGGGAAAATTGCGTCTGATGGGGAAATAAGATAATGCTGGTGGATCATTGCACCGCCTACAAATCAGACTTCACAGATAAGAAGACGATGGTCTTTTCTTGTGAAATTTCTGCTGGAGCTAATCGTCTTGCTATGTTCTGTGGAGTCATTGACATGCTGTGCAGCTCAGGCTGTTATATGCATCAGAAGGTCTTTGCAGTTTTAGACTGTAGTATGAAAGCATGCCTTTTTGCTTATAAAATTGATCAAATTCAGAATATTCCTCACCAGTTTCCTTTCATGCGATAGAGCAGTGATCCTATTTCAATTCCTCCTCATATGAGTCAAAACTTAATGGCAATGAATATGAGAACATGTTAAAAATAATTTCTAGGTTTATAGGTTCATAGGTGCATGGGTAAGTAGTAGGTCAGCTGCCCTTCATTTTAAGCCTAGCCAGTTTGCCTTTTTGTGCTTAAATTCACCTATCCCATTGGTTAGCAATTGTTCTTACCCATCCCTTTGTCCATAATTACATATGAGCCCCAATGAGAATAACTGGGATAACACTATAGGTAATTTGAGGGGACTCATGCATGGGATAAAGCATTTATGAGCTACTTTTGTCCATTAGTAGTATGAGGGCAGTCCTGGGGTAAATTTTCTATTTTCCATCCATAGAACCATGTTCACTTGAATATGGACAGGGCTGAACTTTGTTTTATTTGGATGTAGAGTCTGTTCCAGAGCAGCAGTCTTCTGCGAGATATACCTGTCCCTCCAAACCATTCCACTGATGTTGCAGAAGAGGTTTACATCTCTAGACCAAGTATGCCTGGTGCCATGTGGAGCTTGCTGATGTGCAGTAAATCCATCAGTATTGGGTTGGAGGAGGTCTTGTAAGCCAGACACAGGTCACCTCTTAGCAGTCTGTAGGATACCAAGTATAGTCACAGAGCTTTGAGTCAGTACAAATAGGACATGTTTTTTAGGCCTTTTATCCTTTTAATAATGTACCTCTGTGGGTGTCCCAGTTGTTGCATGTGTCTAGACAGATACATGCCAAAGGGGGAATTATATTGAATAACTGGCCTAATGAGGGCTAAGTAAAAGTTGACAATGACACCCATAGATCTAGATGCAATCCCTTTGTTTATAAGCTGTGCAATATAGATGGTCTTTCATACAACAATGGACACATGCTGGTTAAAGGTTAGGTCACTGTACATATAAGTTCTTAAATCCCAAACTACTGGGTCAACGATTAGGGCATATTGTCAATGTGGTAGTTCCCTGTGATAGATAACTTAATAAAGGGTACAATAATCCATTTTCTGGCATTTAGTTTCAGTCTCTGATTTTGACATCAGTTATTTATTTGGGGCAAGCCTTCCTGCATGATGGCTAAGTCATATGTGGATTCAGTGACTGCTCCTAGTACTTGCAGTCATCTGCAAATTAAGCCAGCCAGAGCTTTTGTTTGGTCATTGCACAGACATTAATGTCTTCCAGGGTGAGAATGGATTTTAGGGAGTGGAGTTTCTTGTTTAGGCTTCCAGGATTGACCCGTAACACCGTCATACTTTCCTTTGCTTCTTTCATTATGTTGGTAGGTTTATCAGGTTGTTATTGCCTAAAAAGGCACTATAGGGTGGGGCAATGTCTTTGCCAATAATCGAAACCCTAGAGGAAACAGATGCAAGCTATCCCCACCAAAGCAGCGTGGTCTGTTGTTCATATCTTCCCATGTGGACCAATTTCGGACTCCCTTTGAATTATACCAAAAACTAAGCCAGTTATTGAAGTAATTTATTTCTTGCTCATATTGTGGCATCATCCTTGGCGAAGGTATAATACTGCCCAATGCTAGGCTCATACCTACCTTCGACACATAATTTGAGAGCACCATCATGTCTCTTTTCATGTAGTCTAGGGAGGTACACATCAAGTCATTAACACTGGCATGAACTATGGCAAAGTAATATTGGTACTTCTTACTCAAGGACTTAAGTGCATGCATGATCTAAAGGATTCTGGAACCAGATAAGCAAACGACCTCACCCTTTCCTTGCTCAGCCCAATAAATGGCACATTGGCACATCTGTATGTCTTACAATGGAGTCATCTCTAACAAGAATGCTTGGTTGTGTCAATGCCTGCCAAACAGGCTCAACATCTCTGACTTTGAGAATCCTTGTGTTATGTGAGGAGGTAGGCTGAGTGTGCTTTGTGCCTGTGTTGTGCTTTGAAGGTCTTTGAGTTTTTGGCAAGTTAATCTTTAGAATCTCAACATGTGATGAATTATGTGTAGTGTGATGGCCTTGGAGAGTTTCGGTGTCTGAGTTTACTGTGTTCATCTGATCCACTCATTAACAGACAAGTTTTTCTAGTTTTGCTTCAGCTTGTCTCTGGTGCTTGGGCCAAGTTATTTTCCATATCATGCGGTATTTCTTAAGCATGAGTATTTTTCATATAACTTAAAAGAAACAATTATAACCCATGTCTTCAGAGAATTTTACTTTGAATTGCTACAATTCCCTTTATTGTTAACTGTTTGACTATCAGACTATGTGCCTGCAGTAGGGACAAAACAACGTAGGAAAGATGGTGACTGTCATATTTTGACATCGTCATCTGTATATTGATTACAATATTTTGAAATCACCATATTCTCACATGCTGCATCCTGAGCAATGGCTGCCATTTGTTGAGATTTGTGCTTAAAATCTTCATACACACCTATTGAGTCATAGGAACTTTTGCTACATTATTGGTCTATTCACTATCTCCACTTGGCTGCAGTGGAGATGCTAGTGGTTTCCAGGAAATGGTTGGAACAATCTAGCCAATGATTCCTTGCATGTTAAGTGCTGATACTATCAAACGTATTACTTCTCTGGCTGAGATCCTGTGAGTCAAAGAACTTTGGTCCCTGAAGCCCATATTATTTGTGGAGATATATGGCACTAATTAAATTGCTAGTATTAGTTTTACATTTTCTGTTATACTACATTTAACTGATGGCAGAAGGAGATGATAAGTCTATCTATGTTGCCCGTTAAGTGTGCTTAACAGCCTTCCTGCCATTATATATATATATATATATATATATATATATATATATATATATATATATATATATATATATATATATATATATATATATATATATATATATATATATCTCTATATATATCTATATATATATATATATATATATATGTATATATATCTATATATATATATATTTATATATATCCTTTCACCCTTTTCCACTTGCCTCATAGTCTCTCAAATGCCCCAATGACTTCCCTCTCCATCAACCATTATAATAGTCCATTTTAGGGGCCCACAGTTCTGCCATTGAAGATGTATATCCAGCAAATATATGGTTTCTACATGCCGCTGCCTTTTCATCGCTTTCTGTACTTCCTATTCAGGATGTCTTCTTCATGCTTACCTACCAAAATCCTGTGCAGCTATAGTCTATCTATCATGCCTGTTCTGTGTCTGGTGACAAGAGCTTCATCCGGACAGGGCAGTGGTGCAGCGGTAGCGTTGTTGTCTCACAGCAAGAGGTTTTCTGGTTTGATTCTTGGCTAGGGTGCCTTCTGTGTGGAATCTGCATGTCCTCCAAGTGTTCATGGTGGTTCTCTCTGGTTTCCTCCCATGTTACAAAGACATGTGTCTAGAACATTTCTCCTTGGCTGTGTGCTGAAAACTGGCTTTGTTTCAAGTTGGACTTTCCCAGTTAAATAAAAAAAAATCTAGTTTACTCTCTAATTATAAGATTTTCTTTCCATCTAATGCATCTTTATGGTGGATTTCCTCTATACTACTTCCAGTAGCCTAATGGTCCTGCCTATGTATGGAACAGAACTATACACAGTATTCAAGATATGGTCTGACCTGGGCCTTGTAAAGCACAGGAATGCATGGATTGTGCTATCCCAAATAAAACCAAAACTCACTCCTCCAAAGGCAGGAGACCTGTCTGGTGGACCCCAGCCATAAATAAGCTATACAACAGAAGGAGGAAGCTACTACATGATAGAGCAAAATCCCAAAAAGGGAAGGCATCTCTGATCAGTACTAGCAAGAAACTACGATCCCTCATAAAATCATCTAAGGCCAGCTTCGAAAGAAAAATTGCACAAGATGCTAAAGATAATCACAAGGCCTTCTTTAGTTATGTCAGGAACCTGGGTGGCAACTCCCAGATATGCTCTGAGTTAGTGCAAAATGACAAAAAATACACTGAACCCACAGACATTGCCAACATCCTGGCAGACAGGTTCAGTGCAAACTTCCCCTTCCCCAAAGAGCAAATGTCTATCCCAACAGAGTGTAGCCTCCCTGACATCACGCATGCACAGGTGAGAGCTGCCCTCTCCAAAGCAAAAAACACAACATCAATGGGACCAGACGGTGTCCCGGGCTGCATCTTACATGAGCTCCAAGAAGAACTGAACCCTCACATAAAATCACGGTTCAATCTCAGCCTTACTACAGGATATGTACCCAAGGAATGGCGTACAGCAACAGTGATCCCACTCCACAAAGGTGGTGCCACAACAGACCCCAGAAACTATCACCCTATAAGCCTGACTAGCCTGCTCTGCAAAGCTATGGAGCGTATCATCATGGAACTCATAAACAAAGACATTGCGAACCTCCAAACACTGGGTCCTACCCAATTTGGCTTTGTTAAGGGCAGATCTTGCCTCTTGAACCTGGTCGACTTCTTTGAAACAGTCACCAAGGCCATAGATGAGGGGAAGGTGGCCCACACAGCCTACCTGGAACTCGCAAAAGCCTTCGATACAATACCCCACTCGAGCATCATAATAAGCTCCCCAGCTTAAATATCAACCCCTATGTCACAAGATGGGTTGCAAACTGGCTCAGGGATAGAACCCACATGGTCAGAATTGCAGGTGCCATGTCAGACTCTAAACCAGTTACAAGTGGCGTCCCACAAGGCTCAGTCCTGGGACCTCTCATGTTCGGTATATATTTTTCTGAGGTACAGGCTAACACGGGAGGACTATGGCTGACCAAGTTTGCAGATGACTGCAAACTGGGTGCCATAATCGACTTGCCGACTGACACAAGCATCCTCCAAAAGGGTCTCACAGAGACGGATAACTGGTGCCAGAGCCATGGCCTAAAGCTAAATGCCAAAAAGTGCATAGTCATCCACTTTGGGAAAAACAAAGTGCCCACAAATTACCACATAGGTGGTAATCCATTAAGTACGGAAGAAGTAATTAGGGATTTGGGGACCCAAGTAGATAGCAATCTCTCCTTTGACAATCACGTTGCCAAAGTGGTTAGAAAGACCTTCTATATAGCCAGGGTTGCCAGACGTCCCTATTTGGGCGGGACTGTCCCGAGATCAGCAGCCTGATCCTGAGTCCCGCCCTGCCGGTTTAAATCCCGGCCAGCCTCCGCTTTGTTTTTTGTTTTTTTTTGATTGTCCCGTATACGTGGCATACGGGCCGATCAAAAATTGCTAAACACGGAGCTTCTTGTGTTCCGCATTAAACACGAAGCTCCGTGTTGATTTTGATTGGCCCATATGCCGGTATGCGGGCCAATCAAAAATCGCTAAACATGGAGCTACTTGTGTTGAATGCGAAACTGCAATGCATTAAACACGAGAAGCTCCGTGTTTAGTGCAGAGCAACTGAGTGAGCTCAGTTCTTTAATGTGGAACTGTGTTCCGCATTAAAGACCTTTTTGGTCTTCACTTGTCGTGAGAGACCTTCTTTTTTTTTTTGTCCCTACCTGGGGGTCTGGAAATCTGGCAACCCTGTATATAGCCCACCTTATCACAAAACGGTTCACATCTAGATCAAGAGAGGTTATTGTGCCCCTCTACTCATCACTCATCAGGCCCATAATTGAATACAATGCCCCATTTGGGATGTACCTTACTCACCACCTGCAGCAACTGGAAAGACCCCAAAAGTACCTCACCAAGAGGATCAAGGGACTCAAACAGATGCCCTATGCAGTTAGGCTAAAGAAACTCCAGCTCTACTCAGTTGCTTACCGCCTACTCAGAGGCGATCTGTGCCTGACGTATAAAGCCATGTCCAACTCAGAATTTATGGGCATGCTCCACCTCAGGAAATCCAAATCTCTTAGAGCTACATGCTCCAGGGACTTAAACCTCAGCACAGAAATAAATAGGACATGCTGGAGGGGACAGATTCATATCCCAGATGCTCCTTTCACTCTGGAACAAAATCCCAATCCATGTTAGGCAGAGCCCCTCAATGACCCTCTTCAAGAGAAATCTTGACGAATGGATGGGAGATCGTAGCTTTACCCCTGGGATCTCTTCTGTGTCCCTACTAGACAGAGGCACAGTAAACTAACCTTAAAAGGGCTATATTCTGTGACCTACTATACAGAGGCACAGTGAACTAATCTAAAATGGTGGCGAAAGCCAAACACACTCTGGCTAGGCTTATAAATGCCCTAGAGCAGATAGCCTAGTATCAACCTATGAACCTATGAACCTATGAACCTAAGAACCATTGCTTCTGAAATCTATCCTCCTCATACCCCAGAATGCTGCCATTGGCCTCTTTCCCTCTACTTCTGGAATTCCTGTCCAGGTCTGTTTGGCACCCCAAGAGCCTATTTCCTGCTCTCTTACCAACAGTTCCTCTTCCCTACCAGATACTTATCATCATGGTAGCTGCAGCTTAAATCCAGTCCTTTGCTTTTATCTGTATTAAAACTTTACAGCTACATTTTCATCTACTTGGTCAGCCATTCAAAATCCTTCCTTAGATTTTTCATCCCATTCTGCATTGCATTACCTTGTTTTCTTTCTTCACTAAAGAGGTTGGCCATGTTTGCTACTCCCTAAGATTTGTGTAAAACAAACAAACACAAGCGTGCTAGAGCAAGGACCAATCTCTGTAGTATATCACTAGTCAATTTCCTCATTCCTGTCATTTTCAGTTTCACAACAATCCTATGTTCTACCCTACAGCCATGCAGGAGTACACTTCCTCAGTCTTAATGTAACTATTTCACTTTTCCTGCAACTGTTTACACAGGAATGAGACAAAGGTCTTGGTGAAGTCCACACATGCCATGCTTGCCTGTACACCCTGCTAGGTTATCATGACTGATGGCTCCTTCTGGCTATAAACACACAATTCATATTTCCTTGCAGGTTCCTATCTTCTAGGAGACAACCTAACCTTTTGATCAGGACTCTTATTTATTACTTATCCTAGCACTGCTTTTAAAATAACACATTTAGTTCCTCAGATTTCTCCTAGTTCCCCATCCTTGTACAAGGACACCATACGTGCTATCTTCCAGTCCTCAGATAGTTCTGCATTTGTCAGTATTCTATTGGAGATGTCCACCAGGGGATCTGTCAATGTGTACTAGCGAGATTCATGAGAACAATAGGATATAATCCATCCTGTACCTGTGGTATACTATCTCTTAAGGTAGCAAGTTCTCTTTTAGCCACCTTCTTCTCTTACCCTGATATCTGTCCATTGCCTCTATCCCCCACCACCATTTCTTAAACAGGCAAACAACTAGTATTTAGTGGCAGCATGCAGTTTAGACTTCTGATGGGAAAGATCAGGATAAATGAGAAGATATGTTCTTCCCTTCTAGTTAAATCACATTTGGGTGGACAAACTACAAAAGTGTATAGAATTATTGTGTAACTTTCTTATGAATACTACATGTTTGTGAAGCCAGTCTTCTTAAAAATGTATTTGTGATCCCCCAAATAAGCAAGCATACTTGACATCCGTATTTATGCTTGCATTTGTGATAAGGAAACTTAAACCTTTGCTGGCCTGAGAAAGCGTAATGAATCTGTGGAAATAACTAATATTAACAGATAAACAATAAAAGCACGGAGAGCATGCACTCTTCTGCAGTCATGTTTTATACATTATTACCTTAAAAGATGAATGATGCATAGCTATGCTTTGAATATTGTCATCTTAAGAATTAAATCTGTTTTGCTAGTAGCACCACCATTCTCTCACATGCATATACATCAGACACACTTGCATGCAGTTCACTAGACTACATCCCCCACTCTAAAATCTCCCAAATCACAGATATCAATTTCTAAGCTTTCACTCTCAAAAAGTAACACTCCCAACCAACTCTGCCCTCTACCATGTTCTTATCAGAAACACTTTCCCTCTCGTCCTACTCATCTCCCATCTAACCTCCTGTCACTCATGCCCTCATCTCACCTCTCTCAGTTCTGTCATCTTCCACCTCACAAACTTTACTTACCAACTCCCTCCGGAAGGTTGTTGACATAACTCTAAACCCTTTCCCTCTCAAATCTACACATCTGTTTAAATTTAAAACTTACCACCATAAACTAATCTGTAAAAAACCTCTGTCCAAAACCTAAATCTAAACTAAATGGTTCACCTATACTCTTTATGATTCCCAAGCCTTAAAACTTGGTGGGGGTATCCACCTCAGCCCAGGACCAACTTCCTCTCTATATCCACCCAACCCAGCCTAGCCCCTTCGCAAACCCCACCTCCCATAACAACAAACCTCAAGCTCCTCCTTTCTACTTACTGCCCACATCAAGATAAGAAGTCGCTATAACAAGATACCTGAATTACCTACGTTGTTTGTCCAGCACTCCCCTGACATTGCAGTACTAACTGTCACCTTGTTGTTTGTCCAGCACTCCCCTGACGTTGCAGTACTAACTGTCACCTTGTTGTTAGTCCAGCACTCCCCTGACGTTGCAGTACTAACTGTCACCTTGTTGTTTGTCCAGCACTCCCCTGACGTTGCAGTACTAACTGTCACCTTGTTGTTTGTCCAGCACTCCCCTGACGTTGCAGTACTAACTGTCACCTTGTTGTTTGGTCAGCACTCCCCTGACGTTGCAGTACTAACTGTCACCTTGTTGTTTGGTCAGCACTCCCCTGACGTTGCAGTACTAACTGTCACCTTGTTGTTTGTCCAGCACTCCCCTGACGTTGCAGTACTAACTGTCACCTTGTTGTTTGGTCAGCACTCCCCTGACGTTGCAGTACTAACTGTCACCTTGTTGTTTGGTCAGCACTCCTGACGTTGCAGTACTAACTGTCACCTTGTTGTTTGTCCAGCACTCCTGTCGTTGCAGTACTAACTGTCACCTTGTTGTTTGGTCAGCACTCCCCTGACGTTGCAGTACTAACTGTCACCTTGTTGTTTGGTCAGCACTCCCCTGACGTTGCAGTACTAACTGTCACCTCGCTGAAAAATGACACTAATGATAATGAGAGATATTATTTCCAGACGTACTAACTGTCACCTCGCTGAAAAATGACACTAATGACAATGAGAGATATTATTTCCAGAATATAACATCTCTAGAGCTGACAGAAAACATAAGAGAGCTGGAAGAGTTGTAATATTCTGTAAAAACACCCAAACACCCTTCATCCCTCTCCCTACCACTTCTAAACCCTCCTTAATTGGAGAAAGCAGAAATCCTGGTCACAGCTCTTAAACTAAACCAACAGAAATCGATGTACAATATAAGAGTTTGTATCCCCCCTGGTAACAATCATAATAGCACTACTGAAGACATCCTCTGCAGGCAAACCTCTAACATTCCTCAACAAAAGTTAATACCCGGTGACTTTAATATCGACTGGCTTTCACCCTTCCCTAGCAATGCATCTCAAAATATAAATCTGTATCAACGTACTTAACTGATCACTCACCATAATAATAAAAACTCCTCTACCATGAATCTAATTTCAGAAACTCTCCATGACCCTTTAAGTGACCAACTCCCCTTATTAATTTTAAGAAAACAAACATCCATTAACAACATAATTACAAGGAGGTAATTAACCTCACAAATTTTGAAAATGACACCTTCATCTTATACCTCAATCAGTAAAACTGGATATATTTACCTCTTGTAGATGCTTTATCTTACTTTAATAACATATTTCTAAGCATGCTTAGCAAACTAGCCCCAGTAAGAAAAAAAGAGTTAAGTCAAATCGTGTCCCATGCTACTTCATCCCCAGCCATAAAGTGGTCAATTAACTGAGCTCACTAATTATAGGCCTATCGCCATTCTCTCCCCTCTATCCAAGATACCTGAAAAATGTATTCAGTTCCCAATTACTTGACTACATCATCCAAAAAGCACTTATTCCTGCCTTACACTATGGTTTCCTTGGGTTTATATTACAAGATCTAAAAATCAATCTTGTAATATCGAAACCTAAAAATGTCAAACGGCCGATTTGACCCAGGGAAACACTTCCCTTGGCTGCATTAAAAAAAAACTTTAAATCCCAATTCAAGTGGCAGGCTTCGCCCCCAACAGTCACCAAGTGTGTGGTGTTGCCTCCCATGCCCTCCCTAACTAAATATACCAACTCCGAGATCACTACAAATTGAAGAAAGGGGCATAATCCACATAACGGCCAAGGGAAGTTTTTCCCTAGGTTAAATCGGCTGTTCGACATTTTTAGTTTCGATATTACAAGATCGATGTTTAGTTATTCGATTAACTAAAGTTTTGATCTTGTAATACAGACCTGGTTTCCCTTCCTGGCATAGCATCTCCACGGTTCTCTTTAGTTTCATTAATACAATTAACAAAAGCAGAGATGAAGGCAACTTGGTATCAGTCCTCTTTTTTGATCTTTCTAAAGCTTTTTACATGGTTTCCCATGCTGTTTTCATACAAAACTTCTGAAACCTAGGTCTTTATAACCCCTCCCTCTCCTGATTTTTCCAGCTGTCTTGCTAATCACCACTTGGCAATAAATGGACTAACTGGCATCTCACCATTTCTCCCCATATTGGTTGGAGTTCCACGGGGATCTATACTTAGTCCTATCCTGTTTAGCATCTCTGTTAATGCCCTCACCCTGACAAAAAGAATGCCATCCTACTGCAGTATGCAGATGATTCAACCATCAACTGCTCAGCAAAAAACATTGACTCCCAAGAACAGCTGGCTCAGAAATCTTTCTCTACAGTAAAAGACTGGCTGACTTCCGAACAGCTATTCCTCCACCACAAAAAAATCAAAATTACTTCTCTTCATTCCAAAACAGCTTGTAATAAAAAAAGTTATCCTTCTCTGTTAGAATTTCTAATAACAATAAAATAGAACTTTTCAACGGTAGCAAACTGCCTGGAGTCCATACAGATGAAGCCCTACAATTCCATGCCACACCAGATCATGTAGTTAAAAAAATCACCACAAACTTTGCACCCTCTATAGAGCCAAACCATATCTCCCAGCACTGTTATATGTCATATTGCTCAAAACCTCTTCCTGCTTACTCTTCTCTATGCTGCACCAATATTTACCAACATCCAACAAACTTATCTAAACAAGCTCAAACAGTGCTATGACAAGGTCACAACATTTGCAACCAGCCTTACCCATAGAACACTTCACCATCTAGCACACAGACATCTCTAGTGGCTCGAACTAACCCACCAAATCATATGCTCTCAACTCCCTACTATATAAACCAAATGACTGTCCACCCCCAACAAACCTAATACAATCTTATCACCCAACTAGGACTCTTCTTCTTCTTTTGGCTGCTCCCATTAGGGGTCGCCACAGCAGATCAACTGTTTCCATTTCTTCCTGTTCTCTGCATCTTGCTCTGTCACACTAACCACCTACATGTCCTCTCTCACCACATCCATAAACCTTATCTTAGGCCTTCCTCTTTTCCTGTTACCTGGCAGCTTCATCCTTAGCATCTTTTTCCCAATATACTCTGCATCCTTCCTCAGCACATGTCCAAACCAATGTAATCTTGTCTCTCTGGCTTTGTCTCCAAACCTTCCAACTTGGGCTGACCCTCTAACACTCTGCACTCTTCCTAAAAAGCCCTACTCCTTATATCCAAACCTTACAGCATGGCAAGCTGCTCCCTATATTCTCACATAGTGTCCAAAACCTGGAACTCCATCCCCTAACAGTTAGACAAGAACCATCATTAATGTCTTTCAAGCTTCAACTAAAAACACACCTACTTAACTCTTGGAATTGCAAATATTCTCTACCTGATTAAACAATTCTTCTCTCCTCTAACTGCTCTCCTTTCTGAACTATTTATCCCTTCTAAAACAGTGTAACTACATAAAATTTCAGCTTACAATATGTCTGAATACAGTATCAATAATGTAATGAACAATTGCCATTATAAGGCTCTGTCTGTTTGTATATAATTCCACTATTTATTTCTTGTTCTCCATGTTTATGTATATGCTGTATAAAAGTGTCACTTCCCATGCTTAAGTATAGAGTACCTATATTTGATATCACTGTCACTGTTGAATTGTATTGTATTGTAGTGGAACTTTTTTTGGGGGGACTCAACTGAAAATGGGTCCTGAGTCCAGTTGGGCTTTCCTAGTAAACAAAATCAATAAATAAATATGTTTTCTATCTCATTCCATTTATAAAAGCAATGGTGGTTCTCTACTTTTTGAAAAATTGCTGCAGTAGTTGTTATTATGGAGAGTTATCCCATAGATGGCCGCACCCGTGATTTTGTTTATTTTAATAAGGCCAGTTTTCTTTGCAATGTAAACTCTTACCTGGCATAATTTAATGTAATTTACTTTGACTTATTTTAGATTCATCTAAAATAAAAGGTAAAGTGGTAAGGTGAAGAGTAATAATGCTTTGAAAACACGAATGCAAGAAAACATAACTTACCTTATCAATGTCAATGAAGATGGAATTTCTAAATTTCTGCTGTAAAATAATTCACTACAGTAGTGACAAATAAGATATTTGTCCTTCTGCTATATGTTTTAAGTTTGCTTAGCACAACTTAAGGTAACTTTCTCAGATAATGTTGTCTTTTTTATCTGTTCCTCAAACATTGGCTTATGGATCTGATCTCAGATCCGACTTTGGCTACTTCTCAGATTTTGGATCCATAGCTCAAGCTCCTCCCCTTACCCATATACCCCTCCAAAGCCCCACATTACCCCAGATCTTGTTTGCCACTTCTAGGTATCAGACTTTGTTGATATGATTCAAGCTTTAGGAGATAACTGACACACTCTTTTTGACTTATTACCTCTCTCTCTATATATAGACATTTTTTCTGATTGTTCTTAGTCTTGTAACTTAATTCTAGGCCTTGCGTGTTTCCCTTTTCCTTCCTTCTCTACTAGGTAACTAATGATCTGTTTATCATTGTTGGTATTTCTACATCATGGTTTTTGGGAATTCTTAGATTACCATTGTTGGCATTATTGACTTCTGCTGCTGATTTTCTGTATTACTGTGTGTCTGTATTGTTGTATTTCTGTATTGGCTGTCCTTGTTGAGTATAACATGTTGAAGAAACTCACTGGATTTAAAAAGTGCTCTTCATGCGGACATACGATAGCTAACACTGATGCCCACTCAAAGTTTGTGCATTGTATTGGGGCCACACATATTGAGATTGATTGTGAAATGTGTTCAACTTCAGCCACAGAGCTTTGGTTGAGCACAGGAATAAGTTAGTTCTTAAGGGATTACTCCCTTCTTCCTCTTCTTCAGTGTACGGAGCTTCCCCTTCAACACAGAAACTGTAAGGAATATTGCAGGGGCAGAAGCAGGAAAAGCTCAAAGAAAAACCTAGGTTGCTGAGGAGCTTTCCCCTGACCACTCTCCTCACTCAGCTCCAGCTTCGACTCCAGCACCCAAAATCCCAAAGGCCTCAAATCCATACATTTCTTTGCATCTGACACTCTCTTCTGTGAAATCTCCTCCCTGTAGACAATGTAAGTTTTCTCCAGAGCTGATTTCATTGAGGCTACATGCTTCATTTCTACAAGAAACTCCACATAGAGTTTCTGGGCCTCCATCTACCATCTCATCCTTCAGGTTTACCAGGAGCTTGCCTGAAGCAGATATGGACAGAATGATGAGAAAATTTCTCAGGACTCAGATTCAGTTGAGAGTACTCCCATCAATGTCAACCATTGGAACCATGAGCTTTGGACCATCCCAAATACCCTTAGTTACTCTTATTCTGATCTGTCCCTTGGCTTTGAAGGTACTGGATCTGAAGATTCTGGGATTATCCATGTCAGATCTGAAGACTTGGCATTCATTGACTCTGACATCTTTTCTGATCCAACTGGCACAGGAAGGATCTCAGAGCTGTAGCTAAAGCACTGGATCTGAGGGTAGGAGTTTGACTCCAAGGCTTTTGGAATTGTCCCTTCCCCTCAGGGCTTCTGCATAAGACAGTTCAGCTCTGACTTCTGCACTGCAGTAGGGTCATGGGGAAGCCATGGACTTCCCTAGTCAGATGGCTTCAGCATCTACTGGGGTAGGCTTGGGATCTCTGTCGGCTATTGTATTCAGTGCAGTGAAGAGAGCTCTTCACATAACTGGAAATAGGACATCTTTTCCTCTCTCAGGTCCTTCTCTTCAACGACTGTCTGCCCTGGGTACTGAGTCTGCTCATTTTGCTCCATCAGAGCAGCTGGTCCATTCAAGTCTCAAGACAGACTTTTTGCAGGACTCTCACACACTTCCACGTCTTCTTCAGATCATCCCCTTGCAGAAGATCTTGGGAATTGTAAGTACAAGAGGAGGCACATTTATTCCCCACAGAAAACCTTGATAGAAGACACCAATTTCAATGAAGGGGGTCCCCAAGTCACCCCTTGAGGATGTCTTTTTCAGAGAAATTTTTAAGCTTCTTAGGCAGAGTGATGATTGGTTTTCCAAAGCCCCTTTCCAGAAGGAGTTGATGTTTCTTGAGGTTTTTGGAACTTTCTCAGCAACATCCTGGCTGGCACCCACAGTGAACAAAATGCTGGATCTCATTTCACATTGGGCTTGGAAGGATCCAGATACTACAGAACATGTTCCTAGAAAGCCAGACAAGTACCCGATGTGTACTGGAGCAAGGGTACCCCAGTTGATGTCATGTGGGTTGTGACAACCACTAAGAGGAAACTTAATGAGGAAAGTTCTTTTGTTCACCCCCGTAACAGGAAGTCTAGGGCTTTGGACAGATTCAGGAAGTGAATTTTTGCTTCATCAACCTTGGACTGCATTGCTGAATTACCTGGTACACTTTACAAGTTTCCAGATGGATTTGACTAAGTAAATTTCCAAATCCCTGTCAGGGTTCATGTCTGCAGAGGATAAAAAGACTGTCTCTTTACAACTGGCCATTCTTCAGTCCCTGTCAAATGCCTTCATATGGCTGATTTCTACTCTACAGATGGTGTTTTGAGAGCTGCAGGTTCAGGCATTACTGTTAGGAGATATGTTGGGATGTGCTTTTGAGGAGCCCTACTAGACAGCCTCCATCAGTGCAAATTTTGACGGTCTAGTTTATTTGGAGCCAAGGTTAAAGTGTCCCTCTCCAGGAGTGAGCAGATTGGGAAACCCTGTCTGCTATAGAGATATATTTTTCTACTTCTCAGATGACCTGCTCATGGAATCAGACAGGGGGTAGAAAGATGTCATTTGAAAATTGCAAAGAGGTTCCCAGGAGTCTTATGGAAATAGATCCCTGTATGGCAGAAAGGGGAACTATAACAGCAGACATTGCCCATCCAGCAGAGGAAGCCTAAAAAAACAAAGTATCAGAGGTCCCTTTTCTGAGAATCCTTTCCAAAATTCTTGAACATTTACTCTACTGCTGCACTCTAGAGGTAGTCAGTGTGAGTGTGTGTGTGTGTGTGTGTGTGTGTGTGTGTGTGTGTGTGTGTGTGTGTGTGTGTGTGTGTGTGTGTGTGTGTGTGTGCGTGTGTGTGGGGTTATTTCTGTATTCAGAAGCGTGGACATCCAGCAACATAGATAACTGGGTGCATAAAATAATTAAAGGAGGTTATTACATTCCTATTTCCCTTCCTCTGCCCACATATTCTAGAGAAATTCCCAAAAGACCACCCCATCAGAGAAAGTAAGCAGTCTTAGAAATAAAAAAGCTGCTAATAAAAACAGTAATCCATGAGGTCCCATGAGATCATTAAGGGTTCAGAATTTACTTAGGCTTCATTTTGGTGCCAAAGTAAACTGGAAACCACAGGCGAATATTGGATCTACGCTACTTGAACCAATGTGTCAAACACTTGAAGTTCCAAATGGTCACATTTCCGACCATTCTCCCTCTTTTTCAGAAGGATGATTGGATGAGCTCAGTAGATCACCAGGATGTGTATTATCATATAAAAATAGACAGAAGATCAAGGAGATAACTTTGCATCTGGCTGTGGGCCAGTCTTTTTCAGTTCAGGGCCCTGCCCTTTGGTCTAAACACAGCTCCCCTGATGTTCACCATGGGTATGGCAGTGGTTGCAGCTCACCTGAGACTGTTGTGATTCCAGTGTTTAATTACCTTGGGTACTGGTTCCTCACCACCCCAACCAGACATCTACTAATGCACATCAAGGACTGCCTGCTCCATGTATGTCAACACCTGGGCATCACAGTCAGCTACAACAAATCTCATCTTTCCCTCACTCAAGTCCTAGAGTTCATAGGTGCTCATCTGGGAATGGATTCTCAAGTAGCAAGACTCACTCAATCTAGACAATCTATGTTATAACATCAGACGACACATCTATTCTTTATTCAGTCACCACCAGCCAGGTTGGTTCTTCTGCTTCTAGGTTATATGATGGCCCCCAGGACAGTAGCAGTACAGTGGTCTATGAATCGACAGCCTATGGCCTTTCCCATTTGAATCACAAAGATCTGCTGGCAGCATGTCTCCTGGTGGATTCATGCACATGATGTCTCTGCAGGCCACCCTTTTAACCTACCTTTGCCCAAGGACATGGTGACCACACACATTTCCCAACTAGGGGGGCATTACTTGGGACAGACAGTCCAAGGCATGTGGTTCCCTGTAGATGTCAACCTACACATTAATGTCCAAGAGATGGGTACAGTTCTTCTAGTGGTTCAGGCCTTTCAGGGCATTCTCCCTCTTGGGATGATTGCTATACAGTCAGACAACATACCAGTGGTCTGGTAAAGCAACAAAGAGGGTGAACCCACTCTTGCCTCTTGTGCCAAGAGGAAATGAGGGAGTGGCAGTGGGTGATCTCTTCTGACTGCTTTTTTGGTAATGCACATTCTGGGGAGGTTCATTGTTTTAGCAGACAGACTGAGCAGATCTATTCTTCTGCCTCACCAGTGGTGTCTCATTTCTTCAGTGGTGGAACAGATTTTTCATCAATGGGGTCAACCATGCTGCACCTCGGGTGACAATTTCAAATGCAGCAGGTATTTTTCTCTAATCCCACAAGAGGGGAGTCACTGAGAGATGCTCTGATTCACATTGGGCCCTCCAGTTTTTTTTAATCCTTATCTTCCCACACACCTCATATCCAAATGTTTACAGAAAGCTTGTCAACAAAAGAGCAGAGTGATCCTCATTGCCCCAGTCTGGCCACAACAATTGTTCCCATTCCTTTGACCTCACCTAATAAATCTCTCCTTGGGTTCTGGATCCCTCTCAAAACCTGCTGTCTTACTTGTCTGGAAAATATTACCTGGACATACAAACCCTCAAGTTAACCACATAGTTTATCCACTTCTGATGGTGGCTAGACAGTCCTTACATCTTCCCAAAAGGACTCCACCAAGAAGATATGCAAGAGCAAATGGAAAAGATTCTCTATTTGGGCCAATGAGACACACCTAGACCCCTTTTCAGTATCCATTCCAGTGGTACAAAAATCTTTGGCACCCATTTTCCATAATGGAACAAGTAACTCCACAATCAAGGTACAATCTCCAGTTATCATTTATATAAAGATCATTTGACTTTGACTTCCCTTAGGCTATGCAAAGCTTTCCTCAAAGGAACTCAAACCACCTATCCTTGTGATTTTACAATTATTATCCAGGTCTTAACCCAGTTTCTTTTTGAACCCATGGCAAAAGCTGATTTGAAATGTTTGTCCTTGAAGACAATTTTTCTAGTTACTATTACATCTACTAGAGGAGTATCTGAACTCCAGGCATTGTCTTGCCTGCCACCTTATATCATCATTCATAAATAGAGGGTTTCTCTTCATATCAATCCCGCCTTTCTTCCGAAAGTAGATTATGGATTTTCCCTTAAACAGTCTATTAATTTATCAGTTTTATTCCTGAAATTCTCCAGTAAAGGGGATATATGTTTCATTTGTTAGATGTACACAGACAACTAAGAATCTATCTAAATAGAAGAAAAACTTTCAGGAAATCAGACCAATTGTTTATTTCCTTTTCAAAATCTAAATTGAGACAATACAGTATGTATCAAAGGTCATTTTAGCATGGTAGCTCATTGGTTGTATTTCTTATGTTTATAAGCAAAAAGGTTTGACTTTACCAAGACCACCATGAGTTCATTCCACATGGTTAGTTTCCACTTCCTCTGCCATTTTATCCAGAACTTACATAGATGACATTTGTGCTACTACTGCTTGGTCCAGTGCTCATACCTCCATAACTCATTACAAGTTGGATATTCTTTCTAGGAAAAGGGCAGCTTTTGCTTCAGTTGCACTCTGGAATATCCTTCCATGAGACCAACTTGGGCTTATGCTAGCAGGGAATTCTGTCCCAATGGTTGAGGAATGGATGAAAAAGACAGTATCAGATACAAAAGTTGTGTACTTACCATAACAATGCACCTGTGTTGTCTGTTTTCATCCTTCTTCAAACTACCTTCCCTCCTTTCCCCTTCCATTGCTAGAGATATTTGTATGGTTTCCTAGTCTGACCTGCAGGTATGCCCTCTTGGCATTTTTTCCCTTACTGAGCTCCATATACTTCTGCTTTCATGCTTTTAGAGTTTTCTAACTATATACAGGTCTGTTTTTTTCTATACATTGATATCAAGGGGCAATTTCAATCTGAGGTAATGTGGGGCTTTGGAGGGGATTGTGGGTAAGTGGAGGAGCTTGAGCTACTGATCCAAAGTTTGAGAAGTGTCCGAAGCTGGATCTGAGGTTGGACCCATAACCCAATGGTTGAGGAAAGATGAAAAGAAATAACATAGATACATTGCACTTGTTCCCCACCTTTCCTATAACTAGTCTAGTCCAAATACAGATTTGCAGTATCTAGGACTGCTTGTAAGCTCTGAGCCCCCCAAGCCTTTCTGTGTCAGCGGGAAGCCTTCTAGCTTATCAGTAGGAGTGGTAAGCACTAGGTAGCCTATATACCACAACAGAAGTGGTTTCTGGCCCAGACATTGTAGTTCATTGGCTGTTTGGGCAGTTATTTCCATCTATTTCAACTTTCTGATTTAAAGTCCCGCATTTGCGCTTGCTTCTCACCGTTCCTATAACTAGTCTAGTCCAGATACAGATTTGTGGTATCCAGGACTGTTTGCAAGCTTCTAAGCCCCCCAAAGCTTTCTGTGTCAGAAGGAAGCCTTCCGGCTTATCAGAGGGAGTAGTAAGCACTAGGTAGCCTATCTACCACAAGAGGAGTGGTTTCTGGCCCAGAAATTGTAGTTTAGTGGCCGTTTGGGCAGTCTTTCCATCTCTTTCAACTTTCTGGTTTAAAAGCCTGTGTTTGCACTTGTTTCCTGCCTTTCCTGTATCTAGTCTAGTCCAGATACAGATTTGCTGTATCCAGAACAGTTTGTAAACTTCTGAGAAGTGCCAAAGTCTGCTCTTCAACTTTTCCCTTAGATCTGCTAGTTCTCTCCTCTACTGCACTTCTACTAGCATATTAGTCTAGCACTTTACCAGACTTCCTGTAGCAATTATTGTAGCACACAAAAGTGCTACCAGCACTAAACGTTCTACAAGGAAACAACTCCAGTACTTATTATTAATGCCCACCCCTCCAGGCATGTATAATTATCAGTTCCCTGTGCTTTCTCCTGTTAACCTGGTGAACTTGGGCATCCTCAGGTAATGTAGCAACTGCCTCATGTACACAGACAACCCTCTCCTCTTACCTCCCAACGCTCAAACTTGTGAGAGATACACTTATATAGCCAAACTGGAAGCCACGCACTCTCCAGCCAAGACCGGAATAGCTGGTCAGGAGGAGAAGGTCAGCACTTGCACCACACCACATGGAACACATAGCCCTCCAGAACACACACCAGCACTGCCTTCACATAAAAACGCAAATCACACACCGACCTTCATGGAGGCTCTCAAGAAAAATCTATCCAAACAGCAGAGATCTCCAAGGCAAAAACGCACTTGACCACCACAACACAACACTATTCCTGAGACATGTAACTCTCCTAAACAGTGTGCCACTCAACCAAAGCCCCTAAGGCAAAACAGCATGCCCAACATGCTAGTCATAGGTGACTTGATAGTGAGGCACACTGATGTCCCACTCACTAGGTTGAATAAGGAGAAAGCAACAGTCAGCTGCCTGTCAGGTGCCAGGATCTGCCACATAATGCATGCACTCAGGTCCAGCAACAACAGGTACAAATATGACAATGTCATTGTACATGTGGGTGTGAATGACCTGAGATGTACCTCCCTTGACTACATGATAAGAGACATGGAGGAGCTCTTGGATTATGTAGCACAGGCAGGTATGACCCTAGCCCTCAGCAGCATTTTACCATCACACAGAATTATACCACAGTACAAGCAGAAAATGATTGATTTCAACAATTGGTTAAGTTTCTGGCGTCATTCTAAAGGGGTCCATTATCTGTCTGCCTGGGATGTCATGATTGACAGACCTCTATGCTTTGTCAGAGATGGCCTGCATCTGTCATCCCTGGGCTTCCAAATACTGGCCAAGGTTCTTGCCAACTCTATAGTGCTTTTTTAGGTGGTCTTCAAAAGACCAAATTACCACCGTAACAACTACAAACAAATGCAATCTGAGGGTCATGCTGCTCAATGCTAGAAGTTTAAATCTCAAAATGCACTCACTCAAAGCACTCCTTAAAATGGAGAACATCGGCATTTGTGCGGTAACAGAGACCTGGTTCAAGGCAGCAGAAAGCACCCCTGCACTACCAGGCTATAACTCATTCCACACCTTTTGGCCCCAGAACTTGGACCGAAGTCCCAAAGGCGGTGGTCTTTCCATATTTATAAAGGATGTGCACACCTCCAGACTGGTAGCCCAACATAACGCATCAGAGATACTTCAGGTGCAGCTAACATTGGGTAAGACAATGATTCAGGTTGCAGCCTGCTATAGGTCCCCGACCATGTCCCAAGACTCACACTCCATGTTCCTAAGCACCCTGGAAAATATTAGGGTCCAACCTAACACTCTCATACTAGGTGACTTCAACTACCCCTCCATTAACTGGGAAAACTACTCATGTACCAATTCACTTGTCCAATGTTTCCTGGAATTAATTAATTCCAATGGCCTGGAACAGCTCATTCTTACCCCCACTAGAGGTAGCAACATCCTTGACCTGGTCATTACTAACATGGGCGACTGTTGCTCTACACCAGTAGTCAACTCTTCCTTGGTTAGCTCCAACCACAAACAAATCACCTTGAAAATCCACATTGTTTAATCACAGCCTCACCTCAGGCTTTGTCCCTACTGAATGGCACACTACTACCGTCATCCCTCTCCACATAGGAGGAGCAACTACAGTCTCTGGGAACTATCGCCCCATTAGCCTAACGAGTCTGATATGCAAAGCTATGAAATGCATCATCATGGACCTAATAAGCAAGGATATAGGGAATCTCCAAACTCTGGATCCCACACAATTTGGTTTTGTGAAGGGTAGATCATGCCTGCTCAACTTGGTCAGCTTCTTTGAGTCAGTCACCATAGCTGTGAATGAAGGCAAGGTGGTTCACACAGCCTACGTTGATCTGGACCAAAGCTTTTGATACCATTCCCCACTCAGGAATGATAGAAAAACTCAGTAAGCTAGGCATCAACCCCTATATCACTAGGTGGGTTGAAAACTGGCTCACAGATAGAACCCACAATGTGAAAATTGCTGACTCCAAGTCAGACTGCTGACCAGCCATGAGTGGATTCCCACAGGGTTCAGTCCTGGATCCCCTCCTGTTTTGTATCTACTTCTCTGAAGTCCAGGCCAACATGAAGGGACTCTGACTGACAAACATTGCAGACAATTGCAAGTTGAGAGCTATTATTAACTCCCCAAGTGATGTTGGCATCCTACAGAAAGGCCTCACTGAGACCAACAACTGGTGTCAGAACCATGGCCTTAAGCTCAATGCCAATAAATGTGGCATCATCCCCTTTGGGAAAAACCTGGTTCCCATGAATTACCACATCAATGGTAGTCCATTGAACACAGAAGGTGTTATAAGAGATCTGGGAATACATGTTGACAGCAGCCTCTCTTTCGACCACCACATTGCCACTGTGGTCAGAAAGTCCTTCTATGTGGCACATCTCATTACTAAGGGTTTTACATCCAGGAAGAAGGAGGTCATTGTTTCCCTCTACTCTTCCCTCATTAGGCCAATCATCGAGTACAATGCCCCATTTGGCATGTACCTCACTAGACACCTGCAACAACTGGAGAGGCTGCAAAAGTACCTCGCAAAGAGGATTCTAGGCCTTAAACACTTGTCCTATATGAACAGACTCAAAAAACTCCAACTATTCTCTATCTCATATCGCCTACTTACAGGCAATCTCTGCTTGACTTACAAAGCCATGTCTGACTCAGCTCTGTAAGGAATCTTACATCTAAAGAAATCCCAATCCCTCCGCACCACATGCTCCAGAGACCTCCACCTCATTACCATAATCAACAGAACGTGCTGGAGGGACAGGTTCATAACCCAGAGGTTGCCCATGCTATGGAAAAGACTTCACATACATGTCAAACAGAGCACCTCATTGGCCCTGTTCAACAGAAATCTTGATGAGTGGATGGGAAATAGAAAATTCACCCCTGGGATCACTCCAGTGGCTCTACTTGACAGAGACACTGGGAACTAAGGTTGGGTGGCACAATGTCAGGGTAATCCTATTGGCTAGGTTTGTAAAGGCTACAGGACCATTAGCCTAGTACACACCTATGAACCTATGAACCTATTGTTATAGTAAGCACATACATTTTGTTTTGGCAGCAAAAGTTAAAATTAAATGAACATGATCTGTGTTGTAAGTAAATAACTATAAAAGTTTTTTTTTAAATATATATTTTTATAAAATTATAACTTCCAAAAAAAAGCTTGTTTTTTTATCTGTTCATAAATGTTTTGCTTACATGTTTTTTTCATCTGAAATGTCTGTACTTTTAATATGTTTAGACTACATGAATCTGACTTTTGTAAATCATTACCTAGGATTTGAAATGTTATGTCTTTTTTAACAAATTGCGTATTATCTGAATTTTTCACTGTTTTACTTCTTAATTTACTTTTCTAATACTATTGTAAAATTGTCTATATCATGTGGAGCTTTTCTCCCTGGACCTCTACTGAAAACAGGCTCTTCCAGGCCCAGTGGACTATCCCGTTCATCAAACTGTAATTAATAAATAATATATAAATAATAAATAAAAGAAAACTGGAATGCCTTCTTTTTGTATATGTACAAACTAAGCTAACTAAGCTTAGATGAAGAAAGGTAGAGGTGACTGGGAACCTTTATGGACCTAGTAAGTTGGTGACCCTAAGAGATAATGTGACTCAGACAGTGGATATTTCTTTGTGCGTAGCTACACAAAACAGATTGCAGTGCAAGTAGACATGGAAAAGGGAAATGCTGGGAATACAGAAGCTGATGTATTTTAATAACAAGAACACTTTTTCTAGACTTTACTGCACAAATGCAGCAGAAATCTATTGTACAGGTAGAAGGTTGGAAACTTTTCTTCACTTGTGAGCAACACAAAGAAAGGTAGGCTAAAGTTTTCAAAGCAAACCACAAAAAATACCAAGTGTTCTAAAGGATATGCAAAGTTTATCAGTTTACAAAAATGTTTTGTGCAGAGCTGAATGATGTAAATCAAGTGCTCAATAGTATATAAACTTAACTCCAACTAGAAGAGCAACAAAAATGTTTTAACTGTACTAGAACTATCACATATAAATGTTAAATTTGTTGTATTCATTAAAATGCATAAAATATGGCTGAAATGTTTAGACAGACATTTACTGCAATAGCAGGGGCAAGTGTAAGATGTAGTATAATCAGATGATTGCAGGATGGTTAGTGATATATTTTTAAACAACAGAGACAAGATACAAGGATTCAGCCTCCCATGTGATCTTGATAAAAATGTTAGCAGTAATTTCAAAAATCCTTCTAATAGTAACTTACTGAAGGTATGCATGTTGATTTTAATTGGCATGTATTGTTTTAAGAAAAGTGCCTTTTAATTATTTTATGTCATTAATTGATTATTTTATTGTTTAATTGTCAATTTGTTGATGTATATATAGCATGTGTCTTAGTTTAATTAATTATGTACTCCAAGAAGGCAGTGTATGCTGAGATGTCAGAGAGAGTGAAATAAATTTGATATCTTGGGATCCTGTTCTTTTTATGTTGTATTTGCTATACATAAATTGTGATTTAAAGTGGCCACCTGTAGATAGTTTTGGCACATTGTCATTTTATGTTGAAATTTGATATTTTCCAAACATTACTCTACAGTTCAGAAGAATCTTTCCCAGTCAGCACCTCTCCATAGGATGTCCTTTGGCTAGGGGCATGCTATGACATTTATTTTTTGATTTGTTTAAAATAAATAAATAAATGCAAGAATGGTGCTAGTAGACGAGTGTCATCCTAGGGGGTCACCTGCATAAGACTGGCCATGTGTATATGTGTATGACAGTGTACAGTATGCATATGTCTGCAAGGGAATGAGTGGTCTCAGATAACTGTGTGTGTGTGTGTGTGTGTGTGTGTGTGTGTGTGTGTGTGTGTGTGTGTGTGTGTGTTGGAGGGGATGAATGGGTAAGTGTGTCTGTGAGTGTGATCTACTGAGGGTGGGGAGGTGTTTCATGTTGTTTACATGTCTGTATGTGTGAGAGAGGGGGATGTCTGTCGTGTGTATTTTGTGTGTGTGTGTGTGTGTGTGTGTGTGTGTGTGTGTGTGTGTGTGTGTGTGTGTGTGTATGTGTGTGTGCGTGTGTGCATAGCCGGCCTTAGACATAGGACAACTAGGCGGATGCCTAGGGCACAGCTCTAGCAGGAACACTTTTTCAGTATTCTGGGTGGTATAGGGAGACTAGGATGGGGGCACAGGGTGGTGTTGGGGGGCGCTGTGGAGACCTAGGGTGCCAGGTGACCAAAGGCTGGTCCTGCGTGTGTGTGTGTGTGTGTGTGTGTGTGTGTGTGTGTGTGTGTGTGTGTGTGTGTGTGTGTGTGTGTGTGTGTGTGTGTGTGTGTGTGTGTGTGTATGTAGAAAGGGGATGCCTATCTAAATGTAACGCATGGGTCACCAGTAGTAGTTTCCACCAAAAACTGCTGTTTAGCACTGGTGGTAATCACACCCAATTCAGGCAAATTCAAATTCAAAATAACCGATAATGAGTTCTCCCTCACTGTGGTTAAACTTGTCATTGAATAGCACATTTGTGATCGTTTGAAAAGCAAGTTTTTGCTGATGCATTTTCACCTTTGTATTCTTTTTAAATACCAGGGTAACTGTCGGAATTAAACCCTAGTTTCTTTGTTCTGAGAGAAGTGGGAGCTCGGCTATAACATGAGTTGTTTTTACTTTAAGGCAAGTAAGAGGTATACTTCTTTTAAACTTCTGCTGGTTAGAGTTAGTTCTAGGCCATTAAACAACACAGCAAAATTCCTGATGAATTGTCATTATTTGGTATTTGCTTTTAAGGTAATTCTAAGAGTTTGTATGTGTTTTAGCTTTTTTCATTTCTTGAGATCTGCTTTAAGCTATTTTACTTTAACAGTTCATATCTCTTTTAGCTGTTTAAAATTATTATTAAGTTATTTGAATCAGTGGTTTGTTGAGTCTGACCTTAAAACATCTTGGAAAAGAGTTTTAAAGCTCTTTAAACCTATATTTAATAATTCCAGTAAATAGCTACACTTTTTTCCATTTAAGTGGTTCAGCTATTGGAATTGCACCACAATTTCTTTCTTGTGAGTGGAATGACAGGCTAGTTCTGGAGGTATGATTGCTTAAAGGTAGTTTAGAAGTATATTTGCTATTCACTATTGAGTTCCAAGAGCATTTTTTCAGACCTTTGTACTTCTGCACTGCTGCTGGTCCAAGAGCATTTTTTTCAGACCTTTGTACTTTTATATTGCTGCTCGTCTGAATACTTCTAGGCCATTTTATCAACAGAACTAAGTGTCTGAAGAATTTTTCCACCCTTCTAACCTGTTCTTTTTTTCTATTAAACAGCTTTATTAAACCTTCACTTATGACATAGGCACACATACATTAATATAAAAGAAAGCACACCATATTGTTTTCTTTTTTTTTCATTTATACATAGTATACATTACGTTTTCCTTCTTTATACTGGCTTTCCTGTTGTCCACCTTATGTAAATTTGACCAGAAAGTTCCCACTCTCTCCCCTTTAATTAGCTGTTGTCAGTAAGCAGAAAAGTATCAGTTTGTGAAGTCACTCCCTTTAAGCTATTTTAATACATTTGCCCTCCCATTGTGTTCCACAGCTCCAGAATACTGTGAGCCCACCCAGAAAATCTATGTTACTGCTTTATACTTAATGAGTTGCCTGCCCTCACTATCAATTTGCCTTTGGAAGCTCTCCTCAGTCTCTTCTCATCTGTCCATACTTGTAAGCACTAAATGACCAAACTAGGAAGTTCCTCCCCTTAGACTGCTAAAGCTTGAGTTGCCCTCTTTTTTTATATTGTTCTACCAGCTTTGTGCACAGTGTAATACCTAGAAATATTGACCTGTTTTTCTCCACCTTACTTTTAAAATCTGAAACATCTGGGATAAAACTTCCAATCCCTGAAGAGCCTTCTGAATATTCTCTGCATTTTATCATAATTATATATACCCTCTGGTGTATTTACTTTATTCATCTAAACAGCTGTGGAAAGTTGGGTTGACATAATGGTTAACATCTTTACCTAAGAAATATAAGGTACTGGATTTGATTCTGACATTATAATTATTGGCTAGTCTTGTAATAGTCTGAAGACTAGTAGCCTAGTATTTCCCTATGAAAAATGAAACATAAAAAACATGGAAACACCTTTAGCACAAGACAAGATGGAAGGCAAATGTACTAGCTTCACCTATCTTATTTTAGCATTAGATCTCTTAATAGGGTCTACAAACTGCCCTATGGTCATAGATAATAAACTTAAACTCAACACTAATAAGTCTATCATGAGAGGTGTAAATACCTAATTAATATGGAGGCTGCCCTCTTGCCTTAAAGCCTTGCCCTGTGAACTTTGTACACATCCACCAAAATCCTTCAATGCTGAGGCTATAAACAATCACTCCCAAAGCTTCTTAAAAATAAGAAGATTATGTCTCAGCAAAAATTAGGCTACTCATCCACCTCGTGCATACTTACTATTAAGGGTCACTCTGAAAAAAAACACACCAAATGTATCACTCCAAATCACTGCAGTAAAAGAAATGTTTTAGTAATAGGTGACTCTGTCAGGCATACTGACTCATCTCTTATGCGGCTGGACAAGGAAAGGGTTGCAACAAGTTGCCTTTTAGACATTAGGATCTCCGACATTACAAGGGCCCTAAGGATTCTAATTCTTGACAAATATGACGGCAACATGGTAGTGGTACATACAGAGGTGAATACTTGAGATGTAAAACTCTGAGGGATTTGCAGATAGAGACATGTCCAAATTTTCCATGCATGTTATAAATGCAGGAAATACATTGATCTAGAGTGGAATCCTTCTTTCAACTTGATTGATACCTAAATACAAAATAAGAAAAAAAAAGATAATGGACTTCAACAATTGGTTAAGTAGCTGTTGTCATTCCAGGGGAATACAGTATGTGTCAGCAAGAGAAAATGTAATTGACAGTCCAGTTTGCTCTGCTGAAGATGTCCTGTGCCTCTCATTCTGCATACTGGATAAAGTCTTTTCTGCCCTTCAATACTTTTTTTGGCAGAGTCCATTTGATGGACATTGAAGCATAACTATCATATCAGTCCCAAAATCAGATCACATTAAGGTAGCTCTCCTTAATGTTGTTGTTGTGTCTTTCGGCTTTTCCCGGTTAGGGGTCACCACAGCGGAACTCCGGTCCCCTAATGATTGGTAGTTGATTTTTACATGCCGAGTTACCAGCCCTGATGCATAACCTTCAACGAAGGTACGCCCATTCACGCATGTCTCCATCAGAAGACGCTCTAGCTGAGAATCGAACCGGATGGCGTCTTACTGTGAGGCGACAACGCTACTGCAGCACCACCACCGTGGTCTCCTCAATGTCTGAAGTCTAAATGATACATTGCCTGATCATGGGGCACTCCCACATTTGGAAAACATCCACACCTGCATAGTTATGTAGACTAGGTTTAATAAGACAGCACTCCCTCTAAACTTCAGTTTTGCATTTTTCATGCCTTCAGACCTGAAGGCAACTGTGGTAGAGTCTCCATTTTTCTCAGGGAACATATTACCTCCTGCCAGATCTCTCAGTACCTATAAACTGAAATCAGTGAACCACAGTTCAGTCTAGGTAGGCTTAATCATCAACTAGTAGCTTCTTACAGAGCATCGTCTTTGCCCCCTGATGATCATACGAGATTCCCAAGTGTTCTAAATAATCTTCCTATTATCAAAAACATCATTATTTTGGATGACTTTAGCTACTCTTTGATACACTGCAAGATCTATACCTTTAATGAAGAATATGCCCAAAATTTCTATATATAGTAAACAAAATCTCCCTTGAACAGTTGGCATAGAAACCTAGTAAAGGACACTGCAGTCTTGATCTGATTCATACTAATATGGCCACTTCTTGCAGTACTCCTCTGGTGACTCCTTCCCCAGTGAAGTCTGGCCATAAACTTGTGACCTTCTCCTTTAAACTCCCAAAAGCCCTTACAACAAACACCATTGGATTTAAGGACTACACACATGCCATCTACAACCTGGTCTATTATTTAGTATCAAAATTTACTTATAACTCAGCTATCCTGACCTTGAGACAGCAGCAAGCTTCACTAGGGAATTCTACAGCCGTTTAGAAAAGTGCATAGCGATAGCAGTCCCTAAAAAACAAGTATCATGGGAAATGCAAAAAATAAACCACTTTGTTCATCCATCACCATAAATAAACAATACAGCAAAAGAAATTCCTGAGTTATATAGCAGCCCCAAACCCTTTCTTCTCAAGAAAAATATTGCACTCATTACAAATGAAAAAAAAACACTACCAAGTACTCTAAAGGAGCATGTCAACATAGAATGGCTTCTGAAGTCATATATATATATATATATATATATATATATATATATATATATATATATAAACCCTTCTTTACTTATGTTAGAAAACTAAAAACAATACCTTACATTGCTCTGAAGTTATTCGCAAAGACACCTCCTGTTCCTACACAGCAGACCTTGATGATATCCTTTCAAACAAATGAAGTGCCAGCTTCACCCCAGGACATCTGTCTAAAGCTCTGAAAGACCTGTGCTCCTTACTCATTCAATTATCTCTAAAAATTATTTATTGAAAGTGTTCAATTAGAATAAAAAAGTCCTCTTTGGGACCCTATAATGTATCTGATTGCTTAATTATTACTGGTAAACATGCCATGGCAAACCCTCTCCTTAAGTTTGTTACTGGCTTTATCTCTGAGGAGTTGTGCACTGCAGTGGTGATGTCCCTCCATAAGGGTTGTCTTATAACCAAGTCAGGTAATTAGAGACCTATCAGCCTTACAAGCCTCACCTGTAAACAAAATCATAAATTATGATACTAAGAAAGTTAAACAGTTTCACTTTGTAAATGGTATATAATGTCTATTGAGACTGGTAGACTTCTTCAAAAGGGTTTATGGAGACTGTAGAGAGTGTCCATATGATACACACGGTGTGGCTTGACCTAACCAAGGCCTTCACCACCATTCCCCATGCTGACATTATACAGAAGGAACAAGGGCAATTTTTATGCATCTTAGAAAAGTTATACAATGTTGTGGATCTTCTACCATAAGTTCTATTTTTACTTATCAAGGATCTTTCCTTGGCCTATCACTGTAGTCATAAAATGTTGTTTAAATAAGGGGCAGGGATTAATAAACACTGCGAATATGTTTTCCTATCTGAAAGTTGCCTTTGTGCTTCTAAGAGATAATCTCCTTTATCCTGAATAACAACCACACCACCTTTATTTGCCTCTAATAACCACATCATTATTTTGCTTCAAAAGTTACAAAGCATCTTTTTCTGTTTTGGATACATTTTGCATGTTATTTAAAAATAGCTTCATTTTGTATTAAAATAGCTTAATTTTGTATTAAATCCTTGATAACTACATTTTGAATCATGATACAGAGAGATGGTATGTGGGGGGGGGGGTTAAAATTAGATTTTATAAACTTAAATACATCCTCTTCCTCTTGAACTGATTCATGCATTTCATACCAATACATTAGATTTAAATTCCTACAAAATGTTTTCAAATCATACATGACTTGTAAAGATGCTATAGGAGGTGAGACCATAAATGTCAATCCTTTATTAAGCAGAGACTGACATTCAGGGGGAAAAGCTGTACTTAGTCAAACCAATCACTAAATCAGAAAAAGAATTGTTTAGCTCATTAAATTATGAAGCAATTCTAACATTGTTTTTTCTTTTGCTTTAACGTTTTCTATGACTAAGATTGTTTATCTTACATTGTTCATTTAAATTAGATTTCTTTTGCGCTAGTGGAGAATCTCCCAAATCTAATTCAAAACAAAAGTGACCAAACATAATAAGTTTAACAATGTAAAGAGAAACTGGATAGCTACACATGGGGCTTTGATGAACCCTGGGTTAAATGAAGAATTTTGAGGTGACATTTGTATATTATGCCACTATACGTGTAGTACAACAATAATAATAATGTTTTTTTAAATGTGAAATTTGTTATTTTAGAAATAATACTTTCTTGGCATAATATGATCATATTTATATCATAATTCTGAATTATATAAATAAAGGTGCAGATGGTAAAATATTTGCACCATTGGGTGCAATTAATGCAAAACCAAGGTTTTTAAAGCTAAAGTCTGCGTATGGATTTGTGTTATTTAAATAATAGATTATTGTTGTTTTAGGAGTATAATTGATACCTGTATCCCATTGGTGAAGTCATTGAGGCTATGTTTTTAAATGTTTTATAGTGAGTTTTTTACCATTTTTAAAAAGCTTTATGTGATACCCTGGCGTCTGTTGTGGGTCCATGCCACTATTACGGTGAAATAAAGATATTTTATTTATTGTGAAGTACTGGAAGTGCTGGAATTAGTATATATATATATATATATATATATATATATATATATATATAACCGCTACAGAATCCTGAAAGCCCAAATTCCTGAGACCAAAATCCTGAAAACTCAAAATACTGAAAACTCAAAATCCTGAAAACACACAGGATACCAACACTCACTATATTCCAGCATAAGTATGGTGACATTATCATTTAACACTGGAACTTGAATGGCATTCATTTTGAGTTGCCATTTCAACTCCAAATACTCCAAAGAGTCATCAAGGGGTCCCCCTCGGTCACCTAAATGAACCTGATCAATCACGCAAAACTTGAATGAATTTTCAGGATATGTCTTAACATGTCTTGCAAGTGCATTATGCTCATCACCCTTTCTAATATCGTAATTATGTTTGTGTACCCTCTGTCTTAGGTTTCTCTTGGTTTTCCCGATATAAAATGCGGGACATGATAAGCAAAGGGCCAAGTAAACTACTTCCTTAATATTACATGAAAATCTGCGATAGAGCTGGATCTTGGCAAAGCCAGGGACTTGGATACAAGGCCCCTCAAACATGATTACAGTTTCTACATTTGAACATTATTTCTACCTGATTAATAGTAGTTGCTCTTTCCAACATCATTTTGAAACAAGGGGCCTTTTTGTACACAATAATGGGTTTTGGTCCTACAATGTCTATATACTCCTTGTTTGTATTAAAAATGGACCAATTACTTTCCACTATCTCTTTTAGGCCTTCAAACTGTACCGTAAAAGGTAACACTAACCCATGTTGAAAACTACTCACCCCTTGTTGTCCATTCTCTTGATCCCCCCTTGCCATAGGGCTGATGCCCTATAGCCTTCCTAATGGCGGGGAAAAATGGCCTGTATTCTGTTTCCTGCAAACTTCACTAAAGATGTTACTCAGAAAATTATGTGGATAAACTCACCCAGAAAACATTACTTTAAGATTTAGCATCTCCATCTGGAAGTCATCGTTGTTTGAAGTCATCCAGGCCAATCTAACACACTGCCCCTTAACTATAGATTTCTTCTGGTGTAGGGGATGCATACTTTTAAAATGAAGGAATGAATTAGAATAACTGGGCTTACAATATATAGTGTATTCAAATCCCCTGGTGACATAATTATTTTTAAGTTATATATCCAAAGTGAAGGTTAAAAAATCAGTTGTGGAGTGTAAATAAACAAAAAATTTCTGTAATTTAGTCTTGGCATCATTCCAGAAAAAAATCATGTCATCAAGAAAATGGCCATAGAATAGGCAACATTTCTTGAAGTCCGAGTTGAGTATGAAATTGTTTTCCCAATAGGATAAAACAGTATTAGCAAAAATGAGGGTGCATGCTGCCCCCATTGCTACCCCTGTTTTTTGCCTAAAAATTTGGCCTTCAAAGATTAAATAGTTGTTTACCAGTACAATTTCCAGACATTCTCTCAGGACATTCAACCTATTCTGACTAAGATTTGTGCTGCCCCTGAGATAGCCGTAAAACCCCTCTAGATCAGTTTCATGAGGAATAACTGAAAATAAATCCTGTATATCTATTGTTACAAAAATTGACTTCTCACGACAAAAGTCATCCAAGATTCTAGTCAAAAAATTGCAGGAATCTTACAACTAAAAATGTACGAAAAGTTAACTTCCCATTTTTTTTCAAACATGGTGAGCAACTGGGAAATGACCCTGGTATCGTACTTAAAAGGCCAAGTACTTTCAATCCACCTCTTCATCCCATTGTCCTACTTTTTGAGAAATTATGTGAATTTGACTTTATGTCCTTCATGCAGAGACATGGGCTAATACATATGAAGGGAATTTAAGTGAATTAGAGCAAATCTTACTCAAAAATATTGTTGAAAATAAACAGGTGAGAGTTATGAAACCCGATAAGGAGGGGGTAGTCTGGTTGTTATGGATAAAAACAACTACATAGACAAAATGTTGAACCTTCTATATTCAGACACTTATGAGGAGGCTTCTATAAATGAACTTAATATTGCCTATCGGAAAATAGATTTAATATTAGAGGAGATGGTATTCAACAACCAGATTACGAATGAAGAATGCAACTATGTACAAATGGTCAACCCAAAGACACCTGTAATTTTCAGTATTCCAAAGGTTCACAAGTCTTTACACACTCCCCTCCTACACTTGATAGTTGATGCTAAGACCTCAAAAACATTTTGTATAGCCAAATACATTGAGTTTTACACCAAAAGAGTGTTGGGCATTAACCCTGTTTTGTTTAAAGATTCCTGGAATTTTTTAACTAGAATCTCGGATGACTTTTTTCCTGAGAAGTTGATTTTTGTAACAATAGATATACAGGATTTATTTTCAGTTATTCCCAAGAAACTGGTCTGGAGGGGTTTCAGGACTATCTAATTTGCAACACAAATCTTAGAATAGGTTGGATATTCTGAGAGAATGTATTGAAATTATACTGGTAAACAACTATTTCACCTTCGAAGGCCAAATGTTTAGGCAAAAAACAGGCATAGCAATGGGGCAGCATGCGCCCCCTATTTTTGCTAATACTGTTTTATCTTATTGGGAAAACAATTTCATATTCAACTTGGACTTCAAGGAATGTTGGCTATTCTATATCCGTTTACTTGATGACATGATTTTTTTCTGAAATGATACCGAAACTAAATTAGTGAAATTTTTTGATTATTTACGCTCCACTACTGATTTTTTTACCTTCACTATGGATGTGCAGGGCAATACAGTACATTTTCTTGATATCTACCTTAAAAAGAATTATGTCACTAGGGGATTTGAATCCACTACATATGGTAAACCCAGTTATTCTAATTCATTCCTACATTTTGACAGTATGCATCCCCTACACCAGAAGAAATCGATAGTTAAGGGGCAGTGTTATAGATTGGCCAGGATGATTTCAAACAATGATTCCCGGGATTCAATAAGGCTTACACAAAGTGTAAGAATAGTGCAGCTACTCTTACATGGAATATGGCTGCTGAGCGATCCAGTATACAAGCCTGGGGATGTGCACGAGCCTGGCAGCACTATTCCTGCACGGACACAACTGAATAATGCTAATTGCCTCATTTGCTGGTGAAAACCATGTAAATGAGGTGAATTAGCAATTCAGTAAGCAGGCAGGCATACGTGCAGGAATAGTGTGAGGTGCAGAAATGTATTCGGCTACTACCCAAATACATTTCTGCAAAAATCAAAACAGAGGCATGAAAGCTCAAAGTAAAGCATGTATTATACTCCTTAGGCATGCCAATGGCCAAATATATTGCCATTGGCATGGAAAAGTGTTGCAAAATTATAGCGTGCAAATGGGATCGTGCCAAAAAAATGTGAAAAGGCAATTTTAAGGGAAATCTTCATTTTGCCATTATAGTCTATGGCATGCAAAAATCAAAACAATTACAGGTAACACTGGTTGCTAAGGAAGAAGGCTGTGGTGTAGTGGTGTAACCGGGGACTAAGGCAGTGGGGTATGCAAATGAATAAATTTTACTGAATTGCTAAATGGCAGACTGTTCTTTGGCTGCACCTAACCATGTAGGAGCTATAAGGCCGTGGTGTAAGCAGGAGAAGCAGCTAACATGAAAAGGGAGTGTGTCATGCTTGGTATAAGCACACTGGAGCTCCACGGCTTCCATTTCAGCTTAGCTAAGCACAGCTAAGCAAGAGGGTGTGTCTGAGGCTGTATTGACTTATTCCATGAAATGATGAGCATGTTCCTGTTCAGGGGAGGGCCATTTCTCATTGTTTACCTTAGCTAAATGGGTTTGCATGGCGCACACTAGTTCTAAAACAAAAAAAAAAATGGAAATAGCAGGACTGTTTACATTTGGGGACCCAGTTTGTGAGGCATGCCTCAGGGCTTAAAAGGGGCAGAAATGGGAAAGGAAAAAAAGAAAAAAAGGCAAATAGCAGAATAAAAGCAACCAAGTACAAATAAAGTAGCAAGCAGGTGGAATGTATCATAGCCAGCCATCTGCAGCACAACAGTATAAACTGTGCAGACACCTTTCAGTCTGGTTTTCCCACAAACCATGCACTATTGGAATACACATGCAGGGGAATTTTAACCAAAAAATGTTAGGGGCTGCCGTTGCTTTGATCTATCAGTATTTGCTAGAGGCTGAGGGTGGTGAGGAGGATAATGCTGACAACTGCCCCATATTGAGGAGGAGAAGAAGAGTGTTCGGACCAAGGGTAGCCTACCAGGGGCTATATGATCTGGAGATAGAGCACTACAGGATGGACAGAGACATACTTCAGAAAATCATCGAGCTCTGTCAGCCTCAACTCAGACCCAGAGCCAACAGAGGGGAACCCATCCCAGTGGATACCAAGGTATGTGTAACCTTAAGAATACTAGCTACAGGTACTTTCCAAGGACCTACTGGGGACATGGTGTGGGTCTCACAGGCATCTGCACTGTGGGTACTCCACCAGTTCCTTGCTGCCATGCTACCACATGCCGGTGAGCATATTTACTTCCCCAACACCCGTGAGGAGAGAACCAACAATATGCGTCTCTTCCACCGTGTAGCAGGTTACCCGAAAGTACTGGGTGTGATAGACTGCATGCACATCCACATCAAAGCACCACCCGGTGAACAGGGTAGGGTCTACATAAACTACAAGGGCTTCCCCTCCATCAGCTACCAGGTCATGTGCAATGCCCAGGGCATTAATATGAATGTGTGTGTTGGCAGCCCTGGAAGCTATCATGACTCCCACATCAGGCATTCATCACAGCTGTACCAGGCATTTGCCAGTGAGGACATCCCATATGGCCATCTGGTGGGGGATGCTGGCTACGCACTGGAGCCATGGATGATGACACCCATCAGAAATGCAAACACACTCAATTGAGAACAATGCCATAATGAGGCACCCACACAAACCAGGATCATTATAGAGCATGTGTTTGGGATGCTCAAGTCATGGTTCCACTGCCTTGACATATCTGATGGAGCCTTGCAGTACTGTCCAGCCACATGTGCACACATGTACATAGTATGTGCCATGCTACACAATATGATCCTGTGGAAACAGCTGCAGCAGGAACAGCACAGCAAAGGGCCACACAGCCCCACACCATTGTCAAGGTCCCCACCGGCACAGAGGAATCTGGAGGAGGAAGCCCCTGAGCCTGCTTCTGTAGGCAGACGAAGGCATGCCCACTATGCCCATTCCTTGGCAAGGAGCCAATGCATAGCACACACAGGGACTAATACCTCTCTCTGACTCACACACAGTAAAATGGATGCCACACACATCACACTACCTGTAGCTTACCATGTATAGGCAGTATACTGCATGCATATGACAGAGTCAGCCCTTATCCACCATCCCCACAACTGCTGCAGGCACAAGGTAAATCAGTCTTCTAAACAATAAATTAATGGAGTAGTATGATCTGGTAGCATATCTATGGTATCGCTGCATACATGCAAGGGAATGGGGTGGCCTACTGTGGTAGCAGCAGACAACAGACAGCTATGTGGGACACCAGGAAATATCTGCCCAATACTGGCTTCCCCACACTATGCAGTATTATCCAAGGTGCCAAATCACACTGCAGTATATGCGGGGGGCCAACTAAGGGGGGATCATAGGTCACATGCATGGATGTCAATGTGGAGATCCCATACTCACCCTTCAGACTTGCCCAGCAAGTCAGCCATAGAAAACCATAAAGGAATGTCTGGCAAAGGCCTACAAATGGTTTCAATGATGAAATAACCCCCCTACAGACTTTCACAGTGATATCACAGCAGGCCTTGCAGTTGTAGTAAGGCTCTGAAGGGTAAGAAGTCTGAAACTCAATTGTATGCCATTACAATCTCACCTGTGGTCTCTAGTGATATGCCTCTATTCTCCAAGACAGGGCACAATACTATGCTAAATAGAACCAAAATGTAAAGCCAATATTAACACAGTATGTGCAAATGTGTACCATTGATAGGTGTGTGTCCCACACCCATATTCCCATAGAAATGCAGTAACATGTAGGTATGTAGGGAAATAGCAGCAGAGCACACATTGTCAGGGCTGTCCCAATCAACATGATAACTTGTTGCATGGCCGCAATATGCAGGGGTCAATGATGTATGTATATGTGTGGGAAATACTGTCAGGATGTGGCCAGCACTTACTCCCAGCTGTTGTGTCTTAGTGGCTTAGGTACAGTACTGTGGTAGACAAGGTCCATGTTCCAAGAATTGCAGTGCCAACTATTTTGCATGTCAGCTACACCTATGGTGAGCGTTGTACACATTGTCCAGATGTCAGTATCCATTACTGCCAGTAAGCTGGATAGGTCATGGACAGTACACAGGCCGGAGTAACCTACACAGTGCCTACAATACCTCCCAACTGTATAGACCTTTTGCAGAATGTACAGAGGTTTGTATCATATTTGTGGCATCTTTATCATGAAACAGTGGTTGTGTGGCAAATCACTGGCAGACCACGAAAGTCTAAAGTCAGAAAATAGTGATGGATTGTAGTGTCTCAGACTTCATACCCATTAAAAAATGCATGCTAATGCAAATTCTGTTATGGTATCACCCTTCTAGGTTTGTAAGGTCAGTAGTTAAAATGGTCACTATACTTGGGCATTTGTCACCCAATTATGTATAGCTTTGTCCAGATGTCTAGCTCTCATACATAGAGAGGTATGGTGCCTAGTAGAACAGTAGGTATCTGAAGGCCAGTGTACTGGCAGGTCATAAAAGGCTGCCACTTTACTGTTGCAGCACTGACAACATGTCACTGGCCAACAACCATACCCCTGGAATGGCAGATTGTCACAGATGGAGCACAAGTATGTCTTGTATGTCTGCCCTGCTTATCCTAACATTGCATTTGCCTGCAAAGTATTTTCAAAACAAGAAAAAGTCATGTCAAAACATCAATGGCAGACAGCCATCAGAGATGTCACACCCATAACAGAAAACAAGCAACAAACTGGTCCCCCAACTATGTATGGCAGAACAGTATCAACACCCTGTCCCCATGTGTGGGCCTTCATCTGACTGTCGTATGTGGGCCTGTCCAGATGTCAGAGTCAGTGTCAGTTTGACAGCTAGGCCAACATGCAGACGCATAATACCATAGTAACACGAACTGTCTGATGACCCCAACAGATGTAGTGGTGCAATGAGGGACAACCTGCCAAATAGGTATGCTCTGAGGTGTGTAGTCCATAACCTTGTGCGTGAGTTATGGCATTTACCATGCTCACACCAAAATTACAAATACATAACAGCAGCCAATGTGGGCAAAGCCTGTTACCGGGCTACAGAAGGATAAAAAGACACACAGAAGGGAGAGGGGAACCACTGGCCAGACAAATGGAGAATGTGCACACCAGAGCACATTTTGCAGTTACATAGGTGCCCTGCAGTGTATGAAGTCAATAAGCATCACCTGCAAGTACACAACACACACCCATATAAGTGGAGGTCCACAACAATTCAAACCCCAAGTAAAGGACACTTCAAAGACAAAAACACATGAAAACTTCCCAAACCTACACACCACAGACAATGCATACTCCACAGGGTCATGCAAACACTAAGACCTTACCACACACACAACATATTACTCATAGAAGACTCCACTGTGAGACATGCAGATGTGCCACACACCAGGCAGGATAAGGAGAAAGTCCCAATTACTTGTTTGGCAAGTGCCATAATCTGCCATATTACACATGCACTCAAGTCACCCCACAACAGGTACAGGTATCACACTAGCCTGGTTCATGGTGGTGTGAATGACGTCAGAAGTACCTCATGGGCTATAGAAAAACAGACATGATGCAGCGTGCTGAATAAGTGTCCCATGCAGGTATGTCCCTAGCCATAAGCAGCATCCTGCTGTCACCCAGAATGTTGAATCAATATGAACAGAAAGTGATTGTCAGTAACACCTAACTCACCATTGTTATCCCAGGGGGATCCACTGCCTGGCAGCCTGGGAATATATGAGTGACAGAATGCACTGCCTTGCTACAGATGGGCTGGAGCAGTTTCACATGGCCTACAGGCCTCTGGCAAAGGCCCATGCCTCATTTTAGGGAATGTCATGGTGTCCATACTACCAACATAACACAGTCAGCAGAATGCAAATGAAAGGCCATTCCATTACATGCTAGTAGCATATCTGTCAACCTTGTACAGCAGGAGTCTGGACAAAGTCATACATAATAGTGGGATAAAGGCCCGACTATAGGGACACTTTTGAAATAATGCTCTCACAATGTTAGAAAAGTGATAGAATAACAGAGGGGGTGTGTAGTAGCATGGATGCCATGAAAAGTGTGAAGTCTGAAACTCTAATGTTCAGTCATTATTCCCTGACTGCAACCCTGAGAGATTTGCAACAAACTTGAAAGAAAACCACAGTGTTAAGAGAAACTGACCAGATATATGAGGCATGAATCTGGATAATCTGTGAGAATCTGTGCAGTTGAGAGGTATGGCCACACCAGCATATGACCTTTCAGGCAAGAAGAGTACCACACAACCAGGAGATCCCCAGCCAGTATATCACCAAGGTGCTGGAACTTTTACACAGCTTCAACAGTCAGTCAGCTGTAGCTACACTTACCAACTAGCCGGATTGTGCAAGAATGTCTAGCCTTTGCCTCATAATATTGGTCTGTGCATCATCCATCTTGTATTTCACTGCTAAATAACTGTTATGATCCGATGATGTATGTCAGTAGGCAATGACACAATACAATATAGTGTCAAACATTACATAAGTCAGAAATTGTCTGCTAAAACAAACCCTGTAACTTAAGCTACTCATACATTAATAAGAGCAATAGTTACAGTATCCCCCTATGTTTGGGCCATTGTTTCCCCATACTGGCAGCCTATCTCCAGATATCTTGCACACACAGGTTGCAAGGTATGGCTGTAGCACACAACACCTCGGACTGGAGTTACAACTATTCCAGGAATGGATTCCCACACTTATTATAGAAGGTCATACTGGGCATGCTCGTACACTTAGAGAAATAAAGCCCATGTCTGAAACCACAATGGACTATATGTATCTGTATTGTGCAGATGTATTTGCATACACACAGCTATGTAAACCTGTCTCCACACACCCATCAGCCAGGATTACCTACAGCCATCTGTAGGTGGAACATATTACAATATGTCAAGCATACACACACATAGACATGGGGAAGAGAGAGACAGACAGTGATAGAGTGAGACACACACACACACACACACACACACACACACACACACACACACACACACACACACACACACACACACACACACACACAGATATATGGGAACATATTACAATATGTCAAGCATACACACACATTGACATGGGGAAGAGAGAGACAGACAGTGATAGAGTGAGACACATGGGGAGACACACACACACACACACACACACACACACACACACACACACACACACACACACACACACACACACACACACACACACACACACACACACACACAGAGTGAGTCATACACATGGATACCCAGAATGGCAGAGAGTGATGTCCTGCTGCAGACAGCTGCAAGTTGTAACCACTGGCACATGCCAGCATGAAGATGAGATTCATTGGCTGATGGTACTGAGGTGGGGGTTGTAATATCACATCACCTACCTTTGTGTGTGGGTATGTCTGTAGGTCTAAGTATTATGATGCCTCACCCACCCAGTACACTTCCCATTGCCCTATTTACAAGACCTGTTGATGTCATTTACCGTAAAAGTACCTTTGGACTATCCTCAACCTTATAAGCTCTGTGGTATGTGCGGTAGCTACATAAACACTATAGTACAAATAACTAGTAGGGGTTCTAATCTCAGTCCTGGCAAATGTAAAAATGTGTGTTTGTACGTTAAAGATTTTGAGCCCATTCACACCCAGTGCACTTCCTATTGCCCTACTTTATCAGTCCTGCTGATGTCAGTCACCTTAGAAGTACCTTTGTGCAGCCCTTAGCCCTATAAGCTCTGTGGTGTGTGCAATGACTGCATAACAGTACAGTACAAATGACTAGCTAGGTAGGAGTTCTAATCTCTATCCTGGCAAATGTGTGTGTGAGTGTATTTGTGTTTGTAAGTGTTTATATCTGTAGGTTAAATTATTTTATGGCCTTTCTCACCCAGTACATCTCCTGTTGCCATACTTTACAAGGGTTGGGGATGTTCATCACCATAGAAGTACCTTGGGACACCTTTCACCCTCTAAGCTCTGTTGCACTTGCGATAAATGCATAACACTATAATAGCAATAACTAGATAGGTAGAAGTTCTAATCTCAGTCCTGGCAAATGTGTGTGTGAGAGAAAATTATTCTGTGTGTGTGTGGGTGGGTGGGCACTATATCCATTGGGGCAGGTTTTGCAATTTTTTGTTGTGATCCACTCAGTAGACATCCCAATGTCAACTTTACAAGGACCACTGTTGTCATCCACTGTAGAGGTAGCTGTAGACGCTCTGCAGCCCTATAAACTCTGTGCCATGTGAAATAACTATGTAACAATATGGAATAAATAACAAGATAGGTGGGGCTCTAATCTTTTGATACCATTCCCCACTCAGGAATCATAGACAAACACACTCAGCTAGGCATCAATCCCTATATAACTAAGTGGGTTGCAAACTGACTCACAGATAGAACCCACAGTGTGAAACAGCAGACTCCATGTCTGACTGCTGGACAGTCACAAGTGGAGTACCACAGGGTCTGGTCCCAGGTCCGCTCATGTTCGGTATCTACACTTCTGAAGTCCAGGCCAACATGAAGAGACTCTGGCTGACAATGTTTGCAGATGACTGCAAGGTGGGTGCTATTATTACCTCCATAAGTGATGTTGACATCCTGCAGAAAGGCCTCAATAAGACTTATGACTGTTGTCAGAACCCTGGACTTAAGCGCAAAGCCAGAAAATGTGTCGCCATCCCCTTTGGGAACAATTTGGTTTCCATGACTCACCACATCGATGGTAGTCTACAGAGCACAGAAGTTGTTATAAGAGAGCTGGGAAGACAGGTTGACAGCAACCTCTCTGTTGACCACCACAGTGCCCACTGTGGTCAGAAAGTCCTTTTGTGTGGCACATCTTATTACTAAGGGTGTTTCATCCAGGAAGAAAGAGGTCATTGTCTCCCGCTACTCTTCCCTCATTAGGCCAGTCATTGAGTACAATGGTCCATTTGGCATGTACCTCACTAAACATCTGCAACAACTGGACAGGCTAAAAAATACCTCACAAAGAAGATCCTAGGCTATAAACACTTGTCCTATATGGACAGACTCCAATAACACCAACTATTCTCTGTCTCATATTGACTACTTAGAGGAGATCTCTGCTTGACTTACAAAGCCATGACTGACCCAGCTCTGTTAGGCTTGCTACATCTAAAGAAAACCAATCCATCTGCAACACATGCCCCAGAGACCTCAACCCCATTTCCACAATCAACATAACATGCTGAATGGACAGGCTCATAACCCAGAGACTGGCCACACTATGGAATAAACTTCACATACATGTCAAGCAGAACACCTCACTGGGCCTCTGTAACAGAAATCTGGATGAGTGGATGGGGAATAGAAATCTCACCCCAGGGATCACTCCAGTAGCTATTCTCGACAGACACACTGGGGAGTAATGTCAGGTGGTACGATGCCAGGATAATCCTATGGGCTAAGCTTGTAAAGACTCCATGGCCATTTGTCTAGTACACACCTATGAACCTATGGATCTCAGCATTGGCATATGTGTGTGTGTGTGTGTGTGTGTGTGCATTAGTGTGCATGTAACTGTTTGTGAGTGTGGAAACATGCAGGTGAAAGTAGTTTGAGGCCCTTCTCACCCAGTACATCTTCCACTGCCATGCATCACAAGGGCTGGTGATGTTATTCACTTTACAGATACCTTGGCACACTCCTCACCCTACAAGCCCCGTGGTGTGTGCGGTATCTGCATAACACTATAGTACCAATAACTAGATAGGTAGGGGGTTTAATCTGAGTCCTGGCAAGTGTGTGTGTGTAAGTGTTTGTAAGTGTGTGTATATTTGCAGGATACAGCATTTTGAGGCGTCACACTCCCAGTATACTGCCCATTGCCATGCATTACAAGGGCTGGTGATGTTGTTCACCTTAGAAGAACAGTGGGACACTCTTCACCCTATTAACTCCATGGTGCATGCAATAAATGTATAACACTGTAGTAGCAGTAACTAAATAGGTAAGGTTTCTAATCTCAGGCCTGACAAATGTGTGTTTGTCTGTGTGTGTGTGTGTGTGTGTGTGTGTGTGTGTGTGTGTGTGTGTGTGTGTGTGTGTGTGTGTGTGTGTGTGTGTGTGTGTGTGTGTGTGTGTGTGTGTGTGTGTGTGTGTGTGTGTGTGTGTGTGTGTGTGTCTGCATGAGATATGTATCCTGTGTATGTGTTTGAGTGAGAACTATATCCATTGGGAGTGGGTTTACATTTTTAGGACATGGTACTCCCAGCACATGTCCCAAGGTCCACTTTAGAAGGCCCGCTGTCTTAATCAACCATAGAGGTATCTGTTGACACTCTTCAGCCCAATAAGCCCTGTGCCACATGCAGGAACTATGTATCAATATGGACTGACTAACAAGATAGTTAGGGCTGCTAATCTTGGTCCTGGCAAATATGTGTATGAGTGTATTTGTGTTTATAAGTGTGTATAACTGTAGGTTAAAGTATTTTGAGTCCATTCCCACCCAGTACATCTCTCATTGCCATACTTTACAAAGCCTGGTGATGTTGTTCACCTTAGAATTACCTTGGGGCACTTTTTACCCTGTAAGCTTTATGGTACCTGTGATAAATGCATAACACTGTAATAGCAATAACAAAATAGGTAGGTGTTCTAATCGCATTTCAGGCAAATGTGTGTATGTGTGTGTGTGTGTGTGTGTGTGTGTGTGTGTGTGTGTGTGTGTGTGTGTGTGTGTGTGTGTGTGTGTGTGTGTGTGTGTGTGTGTGTGTGTGTGTGTGTGTGTGTGTGTGTGTGTGTGTGTGTGTGAGAACAGTATCCTATTTGAGTGAGAACTAAATTCATTGGGTGGCCTTGGTTAACAATTTTAGGCCATGGTACTCCCAGTACACATCCCAAGGTCCACTTTACGAAGCCCACTGTTCACATCTACCATAGAGGTATCTGTAGGCACTCTTCAGCCCATTAAGCCCTGTGCCGTGTGCAACAGCTATGTGACAGTATGGAATGAATAACATGATAGGCAGGGCTGCTAATGTCAGTACTGACAAATGTGTGTATGTGCATTGGTGTGTATAACAGTGTTTGTGAGTGTGTAGACTCATAGGTGACAGTACTGTGAGTCCTTTCCCAGCCAGTAGACCCCCATTGCCATACCTCACAAGGCCATGTGATGTTATTCACTTTACAGGTACTTTGGAACACTCATCACAGTGTTAGTTTCATGCCACCTGCGATAACCACATAACACTGTGCTACCACTAACTAGATGGGTAGGAGTTCCAAACCTAACATTGACAACTGTGGTCCTGTGCATGTGTGTGTGTGTGTGTGTGTGTGTGTGTGTGTGTGTGTGTGTGTGCGTGTATGTGTGTTTGTATGAATGACTGTGTGTCTGGGAACAGTATTCTCTGTGTGCTTGGTCGACAGAATATTCTCTGGGGGTGTGAGTTTTACCAGTCTGAGGTGTGTTCCACCCACTACACTTACCATTGTCCACTTTACAAGAGCTGCTGATGTCAACCACCATAGACTTACCTGTATACACCCCTCAGCCCTATAAGCTCTGTGGCACATGCAATAATTGTTACACAGACCTGGTAAATGTGTACATATACAGCCGTACCTCGACTATGATATGGTCGATGTGTTACCACTCTGCCATACCCATTGTTGGCAATGTCTGCAGGGCCACATCCTGCTGACACATAGACACCTAGAACACAAACAGAATACAGCATGTGAGACTACATTCAGTCAGCATTACTAACACCAATTATGCATCATGGCTAAAAAGATACACACACTCTGCAGTGTACCCATTACAAATGTCTTTTGACAGCACCTTACACAGCATTACATGGCTAAACTGTACTTAATTCACCCTGTGCATCAGAACCATATTAACATGTCCCTGCATCGGGGGTATGGATGACAGGGATGGGGCACAGGTATCATCATATGCTCAGGGTGTTGTGTGGGTTTGCCAGAGGCCTAGGCTGGGCCATACGGTTGACCTCATGTATGTGTGTTTGGACAGGTGTTCTATGAATAGGCCATGCAGAGGTGGTGTGTTTGTGTCCTAAGGTGACTTGGCTGTGATGGTGATGTATGTGTGTTTGTATGCACACAGTCACACCGTCTGGCTGCCCTACCCATGGGGTATGTTGGACAGCTGTGGACTGTACATGGCAGGGTGTACAGTTCATCATCTCCAGCCATGGACACATGAACTGGTCCTGCCAGGGGTCTCACTGGCACCACCAGGCCCAAGGCCAGATGCAGTACTACTCTCTGATGGTGACTGCTGTCTGCTGGATCTGTGTCCCTGACGGGACCGGCCAGGACCACATGCCCATGGTCTGCTTGTTGTGGTGTGGACAGCACCCCCCCTTTAGTAATGCTGGTGATACTACCACTACAGGAATGTGAAGGTGCACAGCCCCATAGACCTTCAGCTGATTGTGCTGATGACCTATGTCAACGTGGCTGCCGCCCTTCTCCCACTACATGCTCCAGCACAAACATTGCACAGTTGAGGAGTGCCACGGACTCACCTCACTGTCTATTCATGACCTCCGTATTCTCATGTGTGGCCTCAACAATGTCTGGTAGGTCACCACGGACACCAGGAAGATGTGCATCCTAGACCCTGAGGATTTGTCTGGGGTTGCAGTCAGTACGTGCCTGTGCCTCCATGACAGCCTGAAACATGTGTCTGGTGACACCTGCTGTGGCACTTGTGACAGGGGCTGGATGGGCAGCAGTCCTCCTCTGAGCATCCCTGTCTATCTGCATATGTAGAACCTCACCTGCACTCTGGCTATGGTAAGTGTCTAAACTCACACTTGCCATGGTCTCCACACAAGTCTGTTCCATGCCACTACCCACCAACTGTACATTATCTGTGGCCACTGGGGATGGGGTATGTGTGGGCATCCTGACTGTGTGCAGGGATGTTGTGGACAACAGCGAGATGCCAACCGATGGCACAGGTTCAGTCCTGACAACCCCATCTGTACCTCACTATGACTATCATCATTGTCAGAGTCCATAGAGACACTGATGTCAGGTTCCATGTGGGAGGGACCACGACCCCCATTGCCACCAGTGAGGGGAAGACAACATACATAAATTAATACCACCACTATAAGCTTGGCTGGTACACACAGTCACACACGCACACATACACACACACACACACACACACACACACACACACACACACACACACACACACACACACACACACACACACACACACACACACACACACACACACACACACACACACCCACACACACACACACACTCATGGACACACACACATGGACACATGGACACACACACAGGCACATACAGGTAAGGGGGTACAAAGGCATTACACAGACCTCAATATACCCAAATGGTGACATGCATGACACACAGTCAGACCACAACATACACACTCAGAACAGGCCCTTAACATCATGCAGTGCAGCCATTTTCACTCCATTTCACTAACAATATACACCTCTAGGATATGTGAGAAGTGTTAGTAGATTATGGTCCTTCACCTAGCACACACACAGCACCCATGTACACGTTATTGCTGTTCACCTGTATAGGACAGCGACAACTCCTACAGAACATACCTCACAACCATACAAATATTTGCAGAATGTGTAGATGTCTGACTCATATGTTTGCTCTGTTAATCATCACTGGGATGATCTTAGGATTGACATCACTAATTAATAACATACATTTGAGAGGCAGACACCAAAACCTGCAGTAAACGTATGTTAAAACAAATCATGTTACACCTACAACTTTCTAAGCTTACAGTAGATATGATAAGTGTACACACCCCTGTTAACATGTCAGGTTCTTATAATATATAAAATGAGACCACAATAATTCATTTCAAAACATTGCCCACCTTTAATGTGACATATCACCTGTGCAATCTAATTGGTAAACAAACAAATGTATTAGGTGTAAAATATAATAAATGAAATACGTACAATAGGGTGGTTGCAAAAGTGTGCACACCCTTAAACTGATACTTTGTTGAAGCACCTTTTGATTTAATTACAGCATGCAGTCTTCTTGGGAAGGAGTCTATCAGCATGGCACACCGTAACTTGGCATTATTTGGCTACTATTCCTTGCTAAAGCCTTCCAACTCTGTCAGATTGCAGGGGCATCACATGTGCACAGCCCTATCCAGGTCACACCTCTGATTTTCTGTCAGTTTGGTTTGGGCTCTGGGCCAATCCCTAACCTTGATTGTGTTCTGCTGGAGCCATTCCTAGGTTGATTTAGATGTATGCTTTGGGTCATTGTCATGTGGAAAGGTGAAACCCCGCTTCATCATCAGCTTTCTGGCAGATGCTTGGTGGTTTGGGGCCAAAACTGATTGGTATTTGGAACTGTTCCTAATTCCCTCCACCTTGACTAAAGCCCCATTTCCAGCTTATGAACAGCAACCCCAAATCAGGACACTGCCACCACTGTGCCTCACTGTGGGGATGGTAGTCATTGGCTGATGTGAAGTGTTGCTTGTGCACCAGATGTACCTTTTGGAATTGTGGCTGAAAAGTTGAACCTTGGTCTCATTACACCATAACACATTTTCACACATACTCTTGGGAGACTTGATGTAATGTTTTGCAAATTGTAGCCAGGCCTGGATGTTTTTCTGTGTGGGAAAATGCTTCCATCTTCCAACCCTGCCCTGTAGGCCAGTCTTATGGAGAATACGGGAGGTTTTGTCACATGTAGTGTACAACCAGTACTAGCCAGAGATTCCTGAAACTCCTTCAGTGTTGCTATATGTCTCCTGGCAGCCTCCCTGACCAGTTTTTGTCATGTCTTTTCATCAGTTTTGGGGGACAGGGGACATCCTGTTCTTTGCAACATCACTGTTGTCTCACATCTACTCCACCTTTTGATGACTGTCTTCACTGTGTTCCATGGTATATACAACGTTGTGGTAATGTTTTTGTACCCTACTCCTGGCTGATACCTTTCAACACTGAGATCCCTTCAATGCTTTGTATGCTGTGTGCAAACCATGGCTTTTGCTGTAGCAAGCAACTAAGTAAATGTAAGGAATATCCTACTAGGACAGCAGAACATTATTTGGTGTTACTCACAGTCTCTTTACCTGATGGCAGGTATGTACCCAAGCAGCTGCTCCACCAAAATATTAGTTGACAGAAGTGCACAAGTATGCATCCAGCTTATTGTAGGTTTTGTATCCTTTGTATTTGGTCCCCAGACAGATTTGCTTGTTTTTCAAGTGAATTGTTCCAGTTATAGGTCACATTAAAGATGGGAAAAGATGTGGAATGGAATATTGTGGTCTCATTGTGTTATATCACAGCCATCTGTCATCTTAACAGGGATGTGTACACTTTTTATATCCACTGTATAACAGTAATATTTCAAATATGTCCCTATTTTCAGGCCTTTGTCCCCCTATTTTGTCATTCACTGTCCAGATTTCTTGTACTGACAGGTTTTGAGTTATGCTACGGCCCCTGTGGTGACCACTGTGATGCAATACAGTTAACCCCACCACAAGTGAACATGCACATAATGCAATATGGCTAGGAGTGACAGTGGTGTGCATGGCAAAATGCATGCCCTTAACATGCCTTGGGTATTGGCAAACCACAACAAGGCAATTCCATACTCATCAGCTTCAGGCTGCTGTCCCACATCCAGACCACAGGTATCTATGTAGTTATGGAAGAGATGTGGCATTGGTATAAGATGAATGCAGCTTTTCTGTACATTTATGGTACAAGCTCCAATACTACACAATTTGCTGTCCTTCACCATACATGTGCACATCTGTGCATTACAAAACCCAGAAAGACTTGACAAACTGAGTAATAAAACAAATAATGTAACTAAACCAAATGCATTACAAAACCCAATCACAACTGCATTCTGACCTGACATATGCATCTGGATATTCTTCGGATTTCAGTCTGGCTGCTACACTCGTCTATTGCTCTCCACTGGGGCCTTACCTGCACACTCCTTGCCCATAGTCTGGGTGCCACCACCTCCACATCGTGGGTGTCTGGACTCTGATGTTGGAGAGGGGTGGGTGCCCCAAGGTTGGCAAGGAGCTACTCAGTGTGTGTAAGTGGGGCCTGCATGGCAGAACCTCCACCTGTGGCTGTGTGGTCCCTGGCCATGGCAACAGCATTTCACTGAACATGGTGTATCAGGTCAGTCGCACGATGCCAGACCTGTCCGTATGTTCTTACGTGCAGGTTGACATAATTTACCCTGTGGGCAAGGTCATCTCAGAGAGCGGTCCACTCATGCAGATGCTGTTGCCTCCAGCTGAACATTACACTGTAGTGCTGGATGATGTGTTTAGTTATTACTGCAGTTTCATCCTCCATGTAAGTAGGATTTCTGGAGTGATGCATTGCACCTGGAAGACATAATCAGGGAAACACATCACAGAACCTCATACAATTGTCAACAGTATTTGCTGAACCTGCACATCAACATTGACTAGCAGTAGCCACCACTCACAACCAGCTTTGTTTGACTACAGTGTGTAATGGAGCTGGGAGCACATGCCTGAGTTCATGTAGGATGCAGACATGGATGTTATCAAGTCCCATGGAGACCTAATTTTGTTGCCTTTCAGTAGGCATTATGGACCTGCTCCCTGATGATGAGGGCAGGGGTGTGGGTGCTGTGCATATCCACCTATACTGATGGGGGCAGGGGGTGACATTTCCACTTACTCTGTCTGCAGCTGGTTGGCTATAGCTATGGCATGTGTGTATGTGGTGTGACTGACCACCAGTACAGGATGGGTTGGGCTGTTGCCTTTGAGACTGAAGACATATGTGAGGACAGGCTTGTCATTGGGTTTGGTGGAGTGGATGTGTCCAATTTTACTCATAGTTAGCCTTACTGTGATTCACTTGTGAACTTATATGCTTGTACAGACAAAGGTGGACATGTTTCCAAGTTGGTGCCTGCACCTACTTGGCCCTATACAGCCAATATACTGACCTATTATGTGGTTTGTTTATTGCTGCTGTCCAACAAGGGGATTTCTCTACCTTGGTGGAGGCGGGTTCTACGAGTCAGGCATTGCTGAGGCCATACAGCTATGTAGGTGCTCCTATAGCTGTTTGTAGTAGGCATGGACATGAGGTCATAGCACAGTTAGAGACTTCTTCAATTTCAACCTGATAATCATGCTTATTGTAGTACCCATTTCTTTGTCAGGGCAATGCAACAACCAGTAGCTGTAGACATATATGTCTGTTGGATGCACTAACACTCATATTACACATGTGTACAACATGCACAGCTTATTTACCTGACTGCTTGCAACTCATGTCTGTTGTTTTCTGGCTTCCAGCTAACCCTAGTCATACATACATGTGCACAGGTTATACCTGATATATATTTTTTGTTCTATGTTAGTATGACACACTGTATTTAACTCTTGCTGCTCAGTCATACCTCTCAACTTGTTAGAGCAGGAAATCTGGATGATGGCACACATAAATGGGGAGCAAAAGCCCAAAAATATTGACACTGTATTACTATTGTTATAACATACTTACGTCAGTTGGTAGCACAGTAGGCTTTGCATTCTCAGAAATACCCTGGAGGATGTCTGACATTCATAAGTAGGCTATTATGTTCTGATGTCAGTAGGTTCACAGATTTGCCAATGGTTTGCCAGACATAAAACACCTCTATGTGTAAATGACTACAAATATTAGGCACACGTGTGGTTATTGTGCAGCAGGACACTGTGCAACTGAATGATATGAGCTCAGTATATCACATGCAGTTCAACACACACTTCTGTGACAGTAGTTTACTAGGAACATACCCTGTATTGGTCTCTTAGATTTGCAACACAAACATATGTATCATAGTTATATTCACAAGTAACATATGGATATGTACAACATCCCAGTAGCTGGCCTAGTAGTGTCACAGTCAGTATTGTTCGACAGACACTCCAGTAGTAATCATATGTGAGCTGTCCTTTTCTGAGGTGTCTCAGGGGCCTAAGCTGTGATCTATGTCACTGCAGACAGAGCCAGATGCTATGGCCATAGGTGCCTTTCAGCAACACATCAGTACAGCAAGTCTTATTAAGACATATTTGTTTAATGTCCTATTTCCCATTATTACATACCCCTACTGCATTCCATTACATTCTTACTTGTTTCACATACCTCTTTTGTTCCAAGTAGTCCTGAATAGTCGTGTTTTGGTTTTGTTCAGTTTGTTTTGCTGTCTTTCTTTCTCTCTCTCTCTCTCTCTCTCTCTCTCTGTCTAGTTACATAGAGGTTTATACCTGTTTTGCATAGGCAGTAGCTTCCCTTTTGTAGGTAATGGTCATGAGCAGGTGATGGCCTGTGCACCAATTGGTGTTTCCCACTTGGTAATTGCATGCAGTACAGCTGTGTTGTTATTACAATAGCCAATGGCATGGCAATGCACTCCTATAATTTAGTATTTCATGTGTGTGTTGCCCCTTTTTCTTGCCTGTGAGGGGGACATCATGAAGGTGTGTAAGCTACAGCATCACAGAGGGTAGGTGGGACTCCCTCTTACAAGACTTGTGGAGACAGCCCAACTAATTGAGGGAAATGATGACAGACTTAAGGACAGAATGTAAATATTGCTGTTATACAATTGGGTAATGCTAGTTTAACAGAGTTTGTCTGGACATACATTTTCAGCGTGATTTCAAGTCTGACAGTGCTATGTAGATGACATAGCTCTCAACTGTAGGGCTATCTGCAAAATGGCAAGGGTTTGCCTGTTAAGTTTGGTCTGTTCCCCAAACAGTTTTTGTCCTTGGCAAATCAGTGGTATACTCTGGGGATTGCAGTCAGTAAATGCTAGCATCAATTTGTCTTTCTGACTTCATATCCCTCAGAAAAGATATGTTACAACAAGCAATGTAACACCAGCAACTTTCTCAGTTTATGACAGCAATATTTCCAATATGCCCCTGTGTTTGGGTCTCTGATCCCCAATTATGTCATGCTTTGTCCAGATGTCATGCACTAAGAGGTTCAGAAGTATGTTACATCATTATTTAGTGCCTTCATTCCTGCTATCACCCTATTGATGTAGCAGATTCCCAGACATGTTACAAGGAAGAGGCCATATATATGAGGCTAAAGCCTGGACATTTTTTTAGAATCTGTACAGTTGAGACATCTGTGTATGTCTGACAATGGTTAACAGACTGTCAGGATTGTGTAGCAGTGTAGTGTGTAAATGTTAGTTGGGCTGTGTAGGGAGGGGTACATGTGAGTGCCATGGGCCCTTCCTATCAGACTGTGCATGCTGCTTCAGTTTCTGGTGGTCTACCGGCTGTATATGTTTGTATGGGCAGACTGCAACATGTCCTGTAACACCTCAGGATTCCCACTACACTGTGACTTAGGGCAGTATATTTTGGGGTAGTGTGTGAGTGGCAAACAGGATATTTTTGTTCACACAGTCAATATACTGTAATGTTCAGTTGTTTTACCGGTATGTCACTGTAACTGTGGTGCAATTGTTTGTGGCATGCACTTTCACACCAGTGTGTGTTTTCCACTACTGTTTCATCCCTGCAGTGCCTGTTATATTTGCTAATGGATATGTAAGTCCACAGAGCTGATTTGGGGTGGTGTTGTGTTGGTTTGATTGTAGTTTGGATGGTGCTTGGTGACATGCTTGGAAGTTCAGTGTAGTTTCCCTAATGTCATGTTATGTCCAGATATTAGTAGGATGTCCAGTTGTGTGGCTCATATCTTTTGACTAGTCCCCATGACAGTTGTGTATTTCTGACAAATCAGCGGGATGATGTGAGGATTGAGGTCATTAACTTATGAGAAGCAATTGAGTGTCAGATGTGTGATATCTCAGGCAATATACGTAACAACAGACTGTCTCAGATTATCTACTCATGTATTTCAGATGTATCCCTATTATCATGCCCCCCCACTTTGTCAGGCTTGGTCCAGATTTATTGCACTAAGTGGTTTTGAGCATACCTGTCAACTGCCAGGCATTCCACAGGATGTCCAGATGTTTGGCTCATATTTCTGCTCTGTTCCACAAATTATTTGTATGTGTCTGGTAAATCACTGTGATGATCTGAGGAGTTATGTCAGTAAATAATGACATATACACTTCTGTTTCAGACCTCATATCCTTCAGAAGATGTATGCTGAAACAAACCCTATTTACTGTAGCATCTTTATAAGTTTATAAGGGCAATATTTAAAATATGTCCCTATTTGTGGCCCATTGTCCCCCCTTTCTGATGGACTTTGTCCAGATTTCCTGCACTATGAGGATGGGAGTTATTATTCTGGGGTATGACTGCACTGCATGTTTTATATATATATATATATATATATATATATATATATATATATATATATATTTATATATATATATATATATATATATATATATATATATATATTTATATATATATATGGGTCCACTTTTATATCTCGAAATACTGAGATCTCGAATCTCAGCATTTCGAGATCATAATATCAAAAGTGCAGTTTTCTGAAAATGCACTATGTCGAATCTTTTTTTATCCCGAATGCATGAAAGGTGTAGTGTGGTATGTACGTGATTGTGTACAGTCTCTTTAAGGATATTGTGTTATGGTGGCCGATGTTCATTTATATACGGAGATTCAGGTAAGTGTTTAATTTTTAAGGGTTTTGGGTATAAATTTGTGCGTTTTTATTTTTTGTGAGGAGTTTTAGGGGTAGATTGATGTACGTAGTTGAGACTGTATGTCTGTGGAGCTGTATGTGGGGATTTTAGTACGATTGTAGTGTGTGTGGGTGTTATTAATGAGTGTAAATATGACTGCAATTGGATTGTAGGGTAGGTAAGACTGTGTTTGTGTTTTTTCTATTTTTTTTTTTGAGTTAGTGCGACCTCGGAGTTGGTATATATAAGTAGGGGGGTGTGGGGGGGTACAGCCCCCCCACATTGGGGGGTTGTGGGGGGCTTGCCCCCCTGCAGGAACATATAGTGGTGTTTCCAATTGTAGTTATGTGTTCTGTTTTGTTTTGGGGGGAGGGTTGGATATTTTTGTTTTGTTTTGTTTCTTTCGATTTTGTGAGTGTTCGTGATTGTGTAGTTTTGTGTTTGTGAGCTTTCGATGTTTTAGTCTCAAAATACTGAAATTCGAGATTTCAGTATTTCGGGATTAAAAAGCGGACCCATATATATATATATATATATATATATATATATATATATATATATATATATATATATATGTAGATGCATATATATATATATATATATATATATATATATATATATATATATATATATATATGCATACAAAACATGACTGATTCCACAGAGCTTTTTCCCTAATGTTGATTGCCTCTGTTGCATGATATGTTTGAAAAAGCAACAGAAATTCCTACAGCTCAAATGATGTAGTTGTACATTGCTCTGACTATAGTGTGCAAAGTCCTTTGTACAGCACCTGCCACAGCTATTTTGTTGCTGGGCAGAACAGAGGCTGATGGAAACAAGAGTGATTAAAGCAGTTTTAAGCAGCTTTAAGTGGGTTTGCATGAGTTTGCCCGATGCTAAGTTATGGCAAAATGCACTTAGTACATTTTGGGTTCACTTAGTGGTGCTTATTCCCACTTATACCCAAACTAATCTCTTTGAAAGAAAAGAAAAAGAGGTGATAGGAAAGTGGTGAAAAAGGGGCACGCAGAGGGAAAAAAAATATGAAATGTTGCTAGGGATGTGCAGGATGGGTGTAGGGAAGGTCCATAGCTGTCCATTTCTTATACAGCAACAGCTGTGCATTTGTACAGAATTTGGAGGTGAATTTGGACACTCAAACCCTAGAGAGAGAGGTGAGGACAACAGAAATGTGTTGTCAAACCAGTTGGACTGGATTACATGTGTCCAGTGGACAAGTGTGCAAAATGGACAGCTATGTATGGGGCAATATTTCTATTTTGGCCACAGATGCCCTTTTAGTTTGGGTAGTGAGACAGACAAGACAGCAGACAGAGGCAGTATATGACACATGAAGGGGTAAACATCTTTGAAGGGGATGGTGGTTGGCAATCCAAAGCCCATGAGCCCCCAAATGGATACAGTGGGACTGAGGTCCCCACCCATGAGCTGTCACCACTGCACCTTCATGGCCCCAAAGGTGGCTGTGCTGGGGATTGGAACAGGAGGGGCAGCATGCCCCTCGAGGTGCACCAGGTGGCCCTCCATCTGGTGCAGCTGGTCATCTAACTCTGTTTGGTTGACGCTGCGCACAATACCCGAGAACTGACTGCGGGTGACAGGCTCCTGTCTGTGCTCATTCCCAAGAGGGGGACGGGCCCCATCCCCTGAGGTGGTTCCACCCGAAGGTGGTGCAGGACCAACAGACGAGGAAGTCCCAGGTTGGGTCCTAGAGAAGCTGGGGCCTGGTGCCATGGCCGGATGAGGCAGGACAGGCTGATCTGCTGGGATCTGCCTTCCCAAATGTGCTATGGTGTTGAGGTTTTACAAAATATGTTGGTTAGTCATGCACAGCACATTACAAGGTTAGTTATAACAGCATGCATGGGTGTTCCAATTAACTCAATAAAACAGATTTGAAACAGTTGCATAGCAAACAGAACACATGCATAAATGGAACGACAGTATGCATCATAACAGCATGCCAGTAACATTGACGGCAACAGGCTACCAACAATGGTATTTGAACAATGTATGTTAACATGCAACCAATCAAATATATGAACAATAATGGAACACAATCCCCAACATTAGGTTTGGAGAACAACATACCTGTAGTATATGAATAATAATTATTGATGCAGATGAGGGAGAGACAAAATGTCCATTAACAACTGCTTATGCTTCTGTTTTCCACAACAGTACTGCTCAATATTCTATGGGTCTGCCCTCACTTTAAATCTAGCTATGGCCTATAGCTTCTGTTTCACAAACATTCCTATTAAACTGTCAGTCTGGAATGGTATGGGGCAAACTTTTGGGTACATGACTAGAGGGGACTTGTACATGTTGGGGTTACATATCTGGCACAAAAGGGTATGCTGAACTGCTGTTATATGAGTGTGCTACTGGCATACTTCAACTGGTTTCCTATCTGTGTCCAGGGTTATTGGCAGCAGTGACCACTAGCCGTGACAGCATGACACTTGAGAGACATGTATCAGGAAGTGTGCATGTTGAATGTACCTATCCTGGTGTCATTTGCGGAATGTGGTGGGACAGTTGAACAGTTGTACACAGTTTATAAGTATACCCTTCATACAGCTACTACCATTTCCTTACCTGTAAAACCTGTGGAGAAAATATCTGTTAACAATACCTGACTGTTTTTACATATATTCCTGATTCCTTGTGTGTGTGTGTGTGTGTGTGTGTGTGTGTGTGTGTGTGTGTGTGTGTGTGTGTGTAGATATGCACACATCTTAATACCACTCCCTGGATTTGAACCATGTCTGGGTATGTAAAAATAACACCTTAGCTATTTCTTATCACACTGAGCTACTGGGGAACTGTGGTTGCACTGGTTTCTGCCTATTAGTGTCTTGGTTAAACAGTCTGAACTTGTAATCTTGTGACGCATGCATGACAGATAGTGTACTGTGCAGTAATCCTTTAAATTACTACAATATGGAAAGCAAAGGTTAACACAGGACATTCATATCTTGTTTTACAGCTCCATTCTAAGTCTACAACAACTTACCAGAGTAAACACAACAGTTTGTATTATAGATGTTTATTTCAGATCAATATTAGTCGGACAAACTTTATTTGTTCAGTTAACACAGTAACAGTATACCTCCTAGCAGTACACAATGTACTCTTTCTTAGTTATTTGCACAATATACTGCAAAATAGATTTTTACTCATCAGCCAATCGATGCAGCCTCAGCAGTCTATCAGTGTGGGCTTCGATGTTACTAGCCCTCTCTGCTGCAGCTGTAGGGGAGAAAAAAAACATTATGCATACCTGTCTATCACATCCTCAGGCTAGACTTTTGTACACCTATATCTGTGATACTTACAAACTGCTGGAGCATGGTTGTCCCTGGCATCTTGGATACACTGATCTAAGAGCACCCCCTTCCTCCGCTTTAGGTTGGCATAGTGATGCTGGACCTGCTCACCACTTTGGGGGATGCCAGTAGCACTAGTGAGATCACAGGTGAGATGGTTCCAGGCCTTCTCTTTATATTGTGAGCCCTGGTATTGGCCCTGCAGCAGTCTCTCATCATGGTTACTTACAAGGAGTCCAGCCATGACCCTGGACTCCACGATGCCTCAGCACTGCACCCTAAAGCATGAACCCTCACCTACGCCACCAATGGTTCCTGTAAAGGTTGAACTATAATAGGTACTGGCTGTGTTCCCAGCTGTGCAGTTTAAATAAGGCCATATTCCTGTCCTTTGCCATCATTGGTCAATTTTGAAAATGTTGAGCACAGCTTAGTGGTGCACAAACCTGATAAGTCGATTTTAGCAATGCTTAAAGGGGAAATTGTTGAGCATTGCTTAACAGTGCGCAAATCCGCTTAGCTGAGCTGACTGTTGCTTAGCATTTATGTCTAACCATTGCTTAAACTGGGTAAGAATAGCTGAGCACTGCTAGTCATTGCTCACTTTTAATTTTTTAAAATATTAGAATAATGACTTAATTTAGTAAGTGTATATGATTTACTTTACATGACGTCCCTCTATGTGCTTTCATTACATTACCAAGGGGTGTGACTATACTGTATAGGACACTTGTGTATACATGGGTGGTTTCACATGTTATATGCACTTGCACTTCCATTTTAGACCAGCTACACTACCCTGGTTGACAAATATCACTTACTACATCATTTACAAAAAAAAAAAAAAAAAATTAGCACTGCTTCCCTATGTAAAAATAAAATGCCCTGTCTTGGTACTTGAACTATGAACACCTACACACAAAGCTGGGACTCTAACCACTGCACTATCCCAGCATTAGGATTTCAGCTGTATATTTTTATTTATCTCCTCTGGGGTATTTAAGCAATGCTGGGCAGGGCCCATAACGTGTACACCCACTCAGCTATGTTTAAATATACCTTAGTATGGAAAAAATATTTTTATTTATTTATGGTCTTGTACAGCTTTGTTACTCTAGGAGGTTTTCAGGTATGTGAGGCAGGCATCTGGGCCTTCTGTAGACACCTGTACAGTTGAGGGTTTTGCCTGTATGATGCTTTCAGATGGCTGACATTTGTGTTTCAGTTTTCATACCCTTCAGGACGTCCATGCTTCTGCAAACCTTTTATTCAGCTTTCAGGTTTGTCAGTGCAATATTTAAAATGTGTTCCTATTTTTGTGGCTTTGTCCCCCCATTATTTATGGATTTGTACTGCTTTATTGCATTGGGAGGGTGAGATGTATATGAGGCAGGCATCTGAGCATTCTGCAGAAACCTCTACAGTTGACAACTATGGCCATACGGCACTTTTACAATGCAAGGGGTGTGTGACAGAACCTGTCACACACCTCCTCTATTGTTTCTTGCTCCCCTATCTATTTCATGTCCGCAGACACTGAAATGCTCATTTTATTTAATTTCAGTGTAAGTGGGCACTGAAATACTTTTGCTTTCTAACTGCAGGGGCATGTTGGATGTGTGTGCACTTCTTAGACACACCTCCTGCACTCGTTCACTGTTCATGTCCATTTAGCTTTAACAGCAACGTGCCTTCATGAATATGCAAGGTGCGCTGCTGTTAATGCTAATGCTAAATGCACATGGTTCACTCCATGCAGGAATAGCACTATTCCTGCATGGAGTTTATTGAATCCAGGGGGATGACTTCCAGATGGAGATGCTAACCCTTAAAGTAATATTTTCTAGGTGAGGTTATCCAGATGATTTTCTGAGTAACATCTTTAGTGAAGTTTGCATGAAACAGAATATGGGCCATTTTCCCCCACTGTTGGGAAGGCTACAGGGCATCATCCCTATGGCAAGGCGGGATCAAGAGAATGGACAACAAGGGGTGAGTGGTTTTCAACATGGGTTAGTGTTACCTTTTACAGTACAGTCTGAAGGCCTAAAAGAGATAGTGGAAAGTAATTTGTCCATTTTTAATACAAACAAGGAATATATGGACATTGTAGGACCAAAACCAATTATTGTGTACAAAAAGGCCCCTTGTTTCAAAATGATGTTGGAGAGACCAACTACTATTAATCAGGTGGGAAGAATGTTCAAATGTAGAAATTTTTGTAAGTTCATGTTTGAGGAGTCTTCTATCCAAGTCCCTGGCTTTGGCAAGATCCAGCTCTATCGCAGATTTTCATGTAATATTAAGGAAGTAGTTTACTTGACCCTTTGCTTATCATGTCCTGCATTTTTTATTGGGAAAACCATGAGAAACCTAAGACAGTGGGGATATGAACATAATTACGATATTAGGAAGGGAGATGAGCATAATGCACTTGCAAGATATGTTAGACATATCCTGACCATTCATTCAAGTTTTGCGTGATTGATCAAGTTCATTTGGGTGACTGACAGGGAACCCTTGATAACTATTTGGAGTATTTGGAGTTGAATTGGCATCACAAAACTAATGCCACTCAAGCTCCAGGGTTAAATGATAATGTCTGCATTATTAGTATGCTCAAATTAAAGGCTTGTTTTTATTTTTAACCTTTTGGTTTTCTGTAAGAATTGTTAATTTTTACCACCATTTTATACTAGTTTGGATACAAGGCACCTGCTTGTCTCAGTAGGGATTGTAGTTATACAAAATCAGTATTATTTAATATAAACTAATTGACTTGTTTTGGCATTACTATTTTTTGATACTTGTAAGGGGTTCTTTAACAACTGTAGGACTAAGTACGTTATTTTATAAAGTGCTTTCAAGCAGTGATGGGTTTGGAGTGTTGCAAATTATATTTATTATTAATTTTTACCTTTTTGTATTGAGATGTGTTTTTTAATGTATTTTAACTTTCTGCTGATCTACACACTTGCTTTGTGTAGGTGTTTAAGCCTTTCCCTAAGGTTATTACCATTTATTATATGGAGTGCAATTTGATTCTTTTAACTTATGTAATTAAGCTTGTAATTGGAAGAAAGGTAGCCATTCATTGTCAAAAAATTGGTTAACATACTGTTATTCATTGTTCTGATGAAGTCCTGCCACCTTGTAGATGAAAGTGCTTAATGTTTGTATTTTTTAATAAAGTTTTTTGTGGTGCTGGGCTCTGAAGATTTCTTCCCTTTGAGATCTGTTATTTGGTTGTGCTTTGCTTTGTTTCTGGTATGGAGGGTGAAGCTGGAGTCAGAACCACACTAGCTAAACTACTTGAGCTGCAAAACTTGTTTGCGGAGAGTATTGGAAATCTAACTGGTCTTATCAACCAGCTCACTCAAAGACTTTCCATGGGTTTGGCACCTTCAAGTGTCAGGAGCTTCCAATGTCAGTCTTGAAGGACTGAGCCAATTAAACACACTCCACAATGTTTCTGGTATTACACTGGCTTAGAGAACGCACCAGGAGAACACTGATGTAATCAACAGCTCACTCACTGGTTCTGGGACTCAGGAGTGGAACGCAAGTATCTCTTAGAGAAATGGGGATATTGGCAACAACTGAGAGACACAGGAATGGTTCCAGAGGGATTTCATATGGTCCGGACGCGTTACTAACCAAGATGATAGACAGGCAAGTTTAGAACAGCAGTTTAAGACCTTTGGTGATTTGGTTTTCAGATACAGAAAACTGCAACTGGAACCGGGCTATCTCAAGGAATGGTTGCAGCTTGAAAGAATCCTGAAGGGCTTGAGAATGTAGAAACATCCCACAGGACTGGTAAAAGGCACTAATTTACATAAAGCACTGCTTTGTTTATTAAATAGACATGGTTGTGAACTACTCAACATTTTGTTAAACGATTATGGCAAACAAATGAATGTTCTATTGTACAATATTGAAATTGTTAATGACAGTATTAAAAATGATTTATTGTTTGAAGTCAGGCAAAGGGAATTTAATAGAATATTGAGGAGTACTGAAGTTGATATTGATGTTCTAAAAAATAAAAAGATGAAAAAAATGCAAAGAGATTTTGTAGAATATGAGAAAGGTACTGCCTATCCCCCACCCCCCGATACAGGGCATAGAGACATAGACCAAGGCAATGCTGATGTAGGAACTAATGATAATAATGGAAGGTTTACTGATGTGAATACTAGTTTCTCTGAGCACAATAGCCCTTTAGGGAATCCCCCTTTAAGGGATTCCCAGAGATTGAGGAAGAGGGAACAGAATGTGACTACCCATGTTACTCCAATGAATCAATAGGACTAACCGGCATCATATTTCAGGGGTAAGGGGAGGCAGAGGGGACGCGCCCAGATGAATGGCCCCAGCAGAGAGAATTACAACAGGAGATGGAACTAAATGGTAACCTTATTATCAGTAATGAAGATGGTGGCTTCTAGATTTTCAATTATAGTAGTACTGATGCTGATGCAGCCTGGGCTAACTTGTTTGAGAGGGGTCTGACCTTTGTGCCTACATCCACAATCAGAGTGGATGAGGTTTTATTACAACTAAAAATTTTGTACGGAAAGTTAACTTTCCATTTTATTTTCAAACATGGTGAGCAACTGGGAAATGACCCTGGTATCTTACTTAAAAGGCCAAGTACTTTCAATCGACCTCTACATCCCTCTGCCCTACTTTTTGAGAAATTATATGAATTTAACTTTAGGTCCTTCCTGCAGCAGACACGAGCTAATACATACGATGGGAATTTAAGTGAATCAGAGCAAATCTTACTTAAAATTATTGTTGAAAATAAACAGGTGAGGGTTATGAAACCCGATAAATGGGTTGGTCGGGTTCTTATAGATAAAAACGACAATATAGTCAAATTGTGGAACCTTCTATATTCAGATACTTATGAGGAGGCTTCTATAAATGAACTTAATACTGCTTATCGAAAAATAGATTTAATATTAGAGGAGATGGTATTCAACAACCAAATTGCGAACGAAGAAAACAATTATGTACAGATGGTCAACCCAAAGACACCAGTGATTTTTGGTATTCCAAAGGTTCACAAGTCTTTAGACAATGCCTCCTTATGCCCGATAGTTGATGCTAAGGCTTCAAAAATGTTTTGTTTAGCCAAATACATTGACTTTTACACTAAAAGAGTGTTGGACATTAACCGTGTTTTGCTTAAAGATTCCTGGGATTTTTTAACTAAAATCTTGGATGACTTTTTTCGTGAGAAGTTGATTTTTGTAACAATAGATGTACAGGATTTATTTTCAGTTATTCCTCACGAAACTGGTCTGGAGTGGTTTTACAACTATCTAAGGGGCAACACAAATCTTAGCCAAAATAGGTTGGATGTTCTGAAAGAATTTATGGAAATTGTACTGGTAAACAACTATTTAATCTTTGAAGGCCACATTTTTAGGCAAAAAAACAGGGATAGCAATGGCGGCAGCATGCACCATCATTTTTGCTAATACTGTTTTATTCTATAGGGAAAACAATTTCATACTCATCTCGGACTTTAAGAAATGTTGGCTATTCTATGGCCGTTTTCTTGATGACGTTTTTTTTTCTGGAATAATACCGAGACTAAATTATAGGAATTTGTTGATTATTTACATTCCACAACTTATTATTTAGCCTTCACTATGGATGTGCAGGGTACAAAGCTGCGGTGGTGCAGCGGTAGCATTGTCGCCTCACAGCAAGAAGTTCTCCTGTTTGATTCGGCTGGAACGCCTTCTGTGTGGAGTCTGCATATCCTCCCCACGGTCGAGTAGCATTCGAAAGACATGCGTGAATGGGCATGCCTTCACTGAATGTCAGGCATGGAGCTGGCACCTCGGCATCGTAAAAATCTACTGCCAATCATTAGCTGTTCCACTGTGGTGACCCCTAACCGGGAAAAGCCGAAAGAATAAAAACAACAACAACAACTATGAATGTGCAGGATGATACAGTACATTTTCTTGATATCTACCTTAAAAAGAATTCTGTTACTAGGGAATTTGAATGCAGTATATATCATAAGCCCAGTTATTCTAATTCATTCTTACATTTTGACAGTATGCATCCCCTACACCAGAAGAAATCTGTAGTTAAGGGGGAGTGTGTTAGATTGGCCCAGATGATTTCAAACAACAATGACTTCCAGACGAAGATGTAAATTTAAAGTAATGTTTTCTAGGCAAGGTTATCCAGATGATTTTCTGAGTAACATCTTCAGTGAAGTTTGGAGGAAATGGAATACAGGTCATTTTTCTCTGCTATTAGAAAAGCTACAGGGCATCAGCCCTATGGCAAGGCAGAACCAAGAAAATGGACAACAGAGGATGAGTGGTTTTCAAGTGCAGTTTGAAGGCCTAAAAGAGATAGTGGAAAGTAATTGGTCCATTTTTAACACAAACAAGGAATATATGGACATTATAGGACCAAAACCCCCTTATTGTGTACAAAAAGGCCCCTTGTTTCAAAATGATATTGGAAAGAGCAACTACTATTAATCAGGTGGGAAGAATGTTCAGATATGGAAATTGTAATTTTTGTAAGTTCATGTTTGAGGGGTTTTTCTATCCAAGTCCCTGGCTTTGCCAAACTCCAGCTCTATTGCAGATTTTCATGTAATAGTAAGGAAGTAGTTTACTTGGCCTTTTGCTTATCATGTCCTGCATTTTATATTGGCAAAACCAAGAGAAACCTAAGACAGAGGGTATACGAACATAATTATGATATTAGGAAGGGCGAAGAGCATAATGCACTTGCAAGACATGTTAAGACATATACTGACCACTCATTCAAGTTTTGCATGATTGATCAGGTTCAGTTGGGTGACCGAGGGGGACCCATTGATGACTGGAGTATTTGGAGTTGAAATGGCAACTCAAAACTAAAACTACTCAAGCTCCAGGGTTAAATGAGAATGTCTGCATTATTAGTATGCTCAAATTAAAGGCTTGTTATTATTTTTAACGTTTTGATTTTCTGTATGACTTGTTCATTAATACCACCATTTTATACTAGTTTGGATACAAGGTGCCTGCATGCCTCAGCAGGGATTATAGTTATACAATATCAGTATTATTTATTATAAACAAATTGACTTATTTTGGCATTACTATTTTTTGATACTTGTTGCGAGGGGTTCTTTAACAACTGTAGGACTAAGTGTACATTATTTTATAAAGTGCTTTCAAGCAGTGATGGGTTTGGAATGTTGCAAATTATATTTATTTATTTTTACACTTTTGTATTGAGGTTTGTTTTTTAATGTATTTTAACTATCTGTTGATCTACAAACTTGACTCATGTAGGTATTTAAGCCTTTCCTTAAGGTTATTATCATTTATTATACGGGCTGCAATTTGATTCTTTTGACTTATGTAATTAAGCTTGTAATTGGAAGAAAGGTAGCCACTCATCATTATAAAATTGGTTAACATCCTGTTATTCATTGTTCTGATGAAGTCCTGCTACCTTGTAGATGAAAGCGCTTAACGTCTGTATTTTTTAATAAAGTCTTTTGTGGTACCCAGCTCTGAAGACTTTTTCTCTTTGAGATCTGTTATTTCGTTGTTCTTTGCTTTGCTACTGCCATATATACTATGTAGCCCAGGCAGGTATGACCCTGACCTTGAGCAGTATCCTACCTTCACCAAGAGTGATGCCACAATACAGAGATAAGATGATCAGCTTTAACAATTGGCTTAAACACTGGTGTCATTCAAAGGGATCCAGTATTCATGTCTGCCTGGGATGATATGCTGGACAAGCCACGCTTGCTTCAAGTAAGGACGGCTTGCACCTGTCACCCTGGGATTCGGATATTGGCAAAGGCTCTTGCCACTTTCCATAGTGCCTTTTTAGGCAAGGCTCAAATTCTAAACCTACCACCCCAGAACACAAAAAGGAAAAAACTAAGGTAATGCTGCTCAATGCCAGAAGTCTCAAATCTCAAAATGCACGCATCTGGAGGCCCTTCTCAGTATGGAGAACATCGATGTCTGTGCTGTGACAGAAAACCTGGTTCAAGGCTCCTGAGAGCACCCCCAGCGCTTATCAGGTTTTGTACCTCATATCATGCTCCCTGCCCCAAAATCCAGACAATACTTAAAGAAAGGAGGGGGTATCCATTCATTAAGGACACCCACACCTCAAGACTGGTGGCAACGACCATGCATCGGAGACCATCCAGGTGCAATTAACCATAGGCAAGACTGCTCTGCAAATTGTAGCATGTTACAGGCCAATTCTCACAAACTCAGGAACCTCACATGGCCTTCCTGAGGACACTGGAGGGGATAAATGTATCACCAAACACCATCATACTAGGTGACTTCAATTCATCACCCTAATATAGACTGGGAACACTACTGCCCAAACACCCTAGCCCAAAAGTTCCTGGAATTCATAAACTCAAATGCTGGAACAACTAGTCACCATCCCCACAAGAGGAGATAACATACTGATCTCATCATCACGTAACATGGGAGCACAATGTTCAACACCGAAGTATACCCCCACTGGTGAGATCAGATCACAACTAATCTCGCTGGAGGTCCCTCATCCCACCCCTACCTGAAATAAAAAGACCACAGTAAAGAACTTCTCAAAAGCCGACTTCACACTTCTAAAGACTAGTGTGGTTCCTTTAAGGCCCCCGAGCTGGTGGAAAACAGTACTCAAGCCGCTGAATCACTTACATGCATGCCTTCTACCAGCAAGCATCCCTGCAGGACTGCATGGATAAGGCAATCCCAAACAAAACAAAGACTCTTAGTACTTAAAGGCAAGCTGGGTCCAGTCTGGTGGACCCCAGCCATAAAACAAATTCTACAATAAAAGGAGGAAGCTACTACAAGATACAGCAAAATCCTTTAAAGGTAAGACACGCTTGATCTCTATTATAAGTAAAAAAACTAAGAGCTCTCATAAAATCATCCAAAGCAAATTTCGAGAGAAAAATAGCTAAAGACTCAAAAGACAATCATAAGGCCTTCTTTAGCTATGTTAGACACTCTCCAGGAGAGGAAACTCCCAGATATGCTCAGAACTAGTTCAAAATGAAGTGAAGATTACAGATGCTACAGACACTGCCAACATACTGGCTGACAGGTTCAGGTGCAAACTTCTCCCCTCCCCCAAAAGGAGAGATATCTATACCAAACGATTGCAGCCCCTCAAACATCTCCCAGCCTCAAGTGAGAACTGCTCTCTCCAAAGCAAAAAACACAGCATCCATGGGACCCTGATTGGTGTCCCCCGGCTGTGTGCTCCGAATAAGAAAAAACCTTCTATAAATGAACTTAATACTGCTTATCGAAAAATAGATTTAATATTAGAGGAGATGGTATTCAACAACCAAATTAAGTAACTAAGAAAACAATTATGTACAGATGGTCAACCCAAAGACACCAGTGATTTTTGGTATTCCAAAGGTTCACAAGTCTTTAGACAATGCCTCCTTATGCCCGATAGTTGATGCTAAGGCTTCAAAAATGTTTTGTTTAGCCAAATACATTGACTTTTACACTAAAAGAGTGTTGGACATTAACCATGTTTTGCTTAAAGATTCCTCGGATTTTTTAACTAAAGTCTTGGATGACTTTTTTCGTGAGAAGTTGATTTTTGTAACAATAGATGTACAGGATTTATTTTCAGTTATTCCTCACGAAACTGGTCTGGAGTGGTTTTACAACTATCTAAGGGGCAACACAAATCTTAGCCAAAATAGGTTGGATGTTCTGAAAGAATTTATAGAAATTGTACTGGTAAACAACTATTTAATCTTTGAAGGCCACATTTTTAGGCAAAAAAACAGGGATAGCAATGGGGGCAGCATGCACCCCCATTTTTGCTAATACTGTTTTATTCTATAGGGAAAACAATTTCATACTCATCTCGGACTTTAAGAAATGTTGGCTATTCTATGGCCGTTTTCTTGATGACATTTTTTTTTCTGGACTAATACCGAGACTAAATTATAGGAATTTTTTGATTATTTACATTCCACAACTTATTATTTAACCTTCACTATGGATGTGCAAGGTACAAAGCTGCGGTGGTGCAGCGATAGCATTGTCGCCTCACAGCAAGAAGTTCTCCCGTTTGATTCTCGGCTGGAATGCCTTCTGCGTGGAGTCTGCATATCCTCCCCGCAGTCGAGTAGCATTCAAAAGACATGCGTGAATGGGCATGCCTTTGTTGAATGTTAGGCATGGAGCTGGCACCTCGGCATCGTAAAAATCTACTGCCAATCATTAGCTGTTCCACTGTGGTGACCCCTAACCGGGAAAAGACGAAATAATAAAAACAACAACAACAACTATGAATGTGCAGGGTGATACAGTACATTTTCTTGATATCTACCTTAAAAAGAATTCTGTTACTAGGGAATTTGAATGCAGTATATATCATAAGCCCAGTTATTCTAATTCATTCTTACATTTTGACAGTATGCATCCCCTACACCAGAAGAAATCTGTAGTTAAGGGGCAGTGTGTTAGATTGGCCCGGATGATTTCAAACAACAATGACTTCCAGATGAAAATGTAAACTTTAAAGTAATGTTTTCTAGGCAAGGTTATCCAAATGATTTTCTGAGTAACATCTTCAGTGAAGTTTGGAGGAAATGGAATACAGGCCATTTTTCTCTGCTATTAGGAAAGCTACAGGGCATCAGCCCTATGGCAAGGCGGAACCAATCAAATGGACAACAGAGGATGAGTGGTTTTCAAGTGCAGTTTGAAGGTCTAAAAGAGATAGTGGAAAGTAATTGGTCCATTTTTAACACAAACAAGGAATATATGGACATTATAGGACCAAAACCCCCTTATTATGTACAAAAAGGCCCCTTGTTTCAAAATGATGTTGGAAAGAGCAACTACTATTAATCAGGTGGGAAGAATGTTCAAATATGGAAATTGTAATTTTTGTAAGTTCATGTTTGAGGGGTTTTCTATCCAAGTCCCTGGCTTTGCCAAAATCCAGCTCTATTGCAGATTTTCATGTAATAGTAAGGAAGTAGTTTACTTGGCCCTTTGCTTATCATGTCCTGCATTTTATATTGGCAAAACCAAGAGAAACCTAAGACAGAGGGTATACGAACATAATTATGATATTAGGAAGGGTGAAGAGCATAATGCACTTGCAAGACATGTTAAGACATATACTGACCACTCATAAGTTTTGCATGATTGATCAGGTTCAGTTGGGTGACCGAGGGGGACCCGTTGATGACTGGAGTATTTGGAGTTGAAATGGCAACTCAAAACTAAAACTACTCAAGCTCCAAGGTTAAATGAGAATGTCTGAATTATTAGTATGCTCAAATTAAAGGCTTGTTATTATTTTTAACCTTTTGATTTTCTGTATGACTTGTTCATTAATACCACCATTTTATACTAGTTTGGATACAAGGTGCCTGCATGCCTCAGCAGGGATTATAGTTATACAATATCAGTATTATTTAATATAAATGAATTGACTTGTTTTGGCATTACTATTTTTTGATACTTGTTGCGAGGGGTTCTTTCACAACTGTAGGACTAAGTGTACATTATTTTATAAAGTGTTTTCAAGCAGTGATGGGTTTGGAGTGTTGCAAATTATATTTATTTATTTTTACACTTTTGTATTGAGGTTTGTTTTTTAATGTATTTTAACTATCTGTTGATCTACAAACTTGACTCATGTAGGTATTTAAGCCTTTCCTTAAGGTTATTATCATTTATTATACGGGTTGCAATTTGATTCTTTTGACTTATGTAATTAAGCTTGTAATTGGAAGAAAGGTAGCCACTTATCATTATAAAATTGGTTAACATACTGTTATTCATTGTTCTGATGAAGTCCTGCTACCTTGTGGATGAAAGCGCTTAACGTCTGTATTTTTTAATAGTCTTTTGTGGTACCCAGCTCTGAAGACTTTTTCTCTTTGAGATCTGTTATTTCATTGTTCTTTGCTTTGCTACTGCCATATATGACCTAATATAGCATAACAAGCTGACATACAGTTGTACTTTACCACTTTATATTTTTAAGGAATGCTGCACATAATTCTGTGTGGATCCAAGAAGACATAAAAATCTGCAAGGTTGCAGTTTTATTCTTAATTAATTTTTCTTTATCACTGAAGTGATGTTTTAGTTTGCACAAAAGCATAAAATAAACAGGCATAAGATAAAGTACCTGAGGCCATTGCTGAAATGTTAGCATGCTGACATTTTCCTATGTGTTAAACAGCAGCTTCAAAACCCACTGGAAATGGCAGTGCTGAAATATTCGGTATCCTGAAAAGTTTATTTTTTATTTCTTAAGCATAGCTGTCTCGCATTCTATATTGCAAGAGAAACCCAACAAAGCTATAGTCTTCAGTTTGTGGTACCTTAAAGTTCCTGTAATGGATGCCTATGGGATATATACAAATGACTTCTTAAGGACATCATGTGCCTCAGTTACATGGCTTCTGAATGTCCATGACTTTCTTACTTTTTAAGCTTTTCTGGTTACATTCAGGCCAATAAAGCCAGACCCGACTAGCTGTGGACATGCATGTTTCAACCTTTTTACTGACCTCATCAGCAAATGGGTCATTTACATATATCCCATGAGCCTCTGTTACAGGTTTAAGGTACCATACAGTGAAAACTCTAATGTGGCTGGGTTTTCTTGCAGTTTTTACTGAACAACTTCTTGCTTCTTAAGACAGAAATGGCGAACTTCATGAAACCCATGCTGATGGGCAATACAGTTATGACTGCTAAATCCTACACAAGTGCATTTTATAAGCACCTACATGAGTTCATGGATCGTGCTATCCCAAACAGAACCAAGACGCTATCCTTCAAAAAATAAAAGAAGCCAATCTGGTGGTCCCCTGCCATAAGCAAACTGTACAACTGAAGGAAGAAACTGTTGCACAAAAAAGTAAAATCCCATGAGTGGAGGAGCTCCTTGGTCAGCCTCAGTAAGAAGCTGAGATCACTTACAAGATCCTCCAAAGCTAGCTACAAAAACAAAATCACCACTGATTCTAAGGGCAACCATAAAGCATTCTATAGCTATGTCAAGAATCTCAATCGCAGCATCCAGATCTGCTCTGAGTTACAGCACAACGGCACAAAAATTATAGAACTAACTGATATTGCCAACATCCTGGCAGATAGGTTCAGTGCTAACTTTACCCTCCTCTCACCCCCTAAAGGGCCCATATCTATACAGGAAGAATGCAGAGTCCCTGTAATCACAACTATGCAGGTAAAAGCTGCACTCTCTAAAGCCAAAAACACAGCATCCATGGGACCGGACAACATCCCAGGCTGCGTTTTACACGAACTTCAGAATGAACTGGCTGCCCACCTAAGTACCATGTTCAATCATAGCCTACTCAGGCTTTGTGCCCACTGAATGGTACACAGCTACATTTATCCCACTCCACAAAGGGGGTGCCACCACTGATCCCAGGAACTATCACCCTATTAGCCTGGTGAGCCTGGTCTGCAAGGCCATGGAATGTATCATCACAGAACTCATAAACAAAGACATTGGTAACCTCCAAACTCTGGACCCCACCCAGTTCGGGTTTGTGAAAGGCAGATCATGCCTCCTGAACCCAGCCGACTTCTCTTTGGCAGTCACCAAAGCCATAGACGGGGGTAAGGTGGCTCTCAACAGCCTATCTTGACCTAGCCAAGGCTTTCAACACCATCTCCCATTCTGGAAGTATAGCTAAACTCACTAAACTAGGTATAAATCCCTACGTCACAAGATGGGTTGCCAACTGGCTCACTGACAGAACCCGCACTGTAAAAGTTGCACACTCCAAATCTGACTTCAAACCAGTGACAAGTGGAGTATCACAGGGTTCAGTCCTGGGACCTCTCCTGTTTGGTATTTACCTCTCTGAAGTACAGGCTAACAAATAAGGCCTCTGGCTAATGAAGTCCACAGATGACTGCAAACTAGGAGCCATGGCCGAGTCCCCAAATAATGTGGACATCCTGCAGAAGGGCCTCACTGAGACAAATGCCTGGTGTCAGAGCCATGGCCTCAAGCTCAATGCCAAAAAGTGCATTATCATCCCCTTTGGTAAAAACTCTGTACCCATGAGCTACCACATAGGCAGCAGTCTTCTTAGCACTGAATGTGTGATAAGAGATCTTGGGACCCAGGTGGACAGTAGTCTCTCCTTTGATAATCACATCACCACAGTAGTCAGGAAGTCCTTATACTTGGCACACCTCATCACAAAAGGGTTCTCATCCAGGAAAAAAGAGGTCATTGTTCCCCTATACTCGACATTCATTAGACCCATTATAGAGTACAATGCCCCTTTTGGGATGTACCTCACAAGACATCTGCAGCAGCTGGAAAAGTTACAGAAGTACCTCACAAAGAGGATTACTGGCCTCAAACAGATGCCCTACACTGACCGTCTCAAAAAACTCTAGCTTTACTCCATAGCATATCACCTACTCCGAGGTGATCTCTGCCTAACATATAAAGCTATGCCAAATCCAGAGCTGTTGGACATGCTACACATAAAGAAATCCCAATCCCTCTGAGCTACATGCTCTAGGGACCTAAACCTTGTCACCACAATAAACAGGACATGCTGCAAGGATAGATTCCTGTCCCGGAGACTTCCCATACTCTGGAACAAGCTACTCATCTATGTCAAGCAAAGTTCCTCAATAGCAATCTTCAAGAAAAATCTTGATGAGTGGATGGGAAATAGGAAATACACCCTGGGTATCACTTCTGTGGCTCTGCTCGACAGTGGCACAAGAAAATAACTTTCTTGGGAGGTATAAGCCAGGGAACCTTGTTGGATAGGCTTACTTAGGCCCTTGGGCTGCTAGCCTAGTACCTACCTATGAACCTATGAATAGTTTGTCTTTGTGACCTTTTTCCCCTTTGGTTTAGATATTTTATATTGCTATACCCTGAAGCTGTGAAGTCTCAATTTGTGGGAAAAATGTTACATCTCTACTGATAGATAGACCAGTGATCAAACCTTGGAAAATATTAATCACTGTCATTGGACTGCCTTTAGTTATTTATTTATTATTTGTTTGTTTGTTAAGTGGATGAATGGGCTGGTACAAGATCCTTTTCAGACACTACCTGAGTCTTTTGGCAGATATAATTACATAGAGTGGCATACACACACAAACTTGCACATAGCAAAAAATAAAACACAACAATTATCAAAATAAAGCAGACTTTATACAAGTTACAAAAAAATCTATACAAAATACATTTTTAAAGAATACAGGCAAAGATCAGTAGTATATTATTACGATTAAGAGAATAAGGGCTTTAACCTGTGTTTCTAAAGTAAGAATATTTAAACTCATCTTGTAAAGGTTGCTTAAGGTTTTGTCTGAAGGTGTGTAGTATTTTTGTATGGCTGTAAGTTTATTAAGAAGGGAATTCTGTGATGCAGGAGCTATCCATGGAAATCATTTATTTTCACAGATGTTAGGAAAAGTTAGGCATCTTTTAGTTTTAGCGTGTCAGAGCTTCTTTAGTAATATGAGGTTTTATATATATTTAGTAAGTTGTTTGCGGCATCTATCTTGCAACTGTATGCAAGTTAACCAGTTTACATGAAATTGGCTCAGACAGTGATGTGGAGCCATTTGGCTTTCTGTATTGTGCAGCAATAATGTTCAGTGGCAGTAGACAGAAAGATAAACCTCAAAATTGTGTTTTCTATCTTGTAGCAAATAGATGTTGTGCACTGACAAACAGAATGCCACAAAATATAAGGACTACCATGAGAATGTAAGGCTAGGCTTCTTAAGATCTCCACAGATCAATTGCCTAGGAAGTACCTATGAACCTATGATGGCAATAGTATAATGGGCTTCAAATGAATGGAGGTGAGATATATTGTATGCAGCCTTTAGCTAGGAAAATACTTTAGTTGATATATGATACAAATGAGTGTGGAAAGAAGAGGTGCTATCTAGCAGAATAACAGGTTATCTTAGTTTTTTAATATTAAGAAAAGATGACTCTGGTAAGGCCATTAATGAGAATGTCTTTAAGTTTGGATAACCTTTTAGCTTCCAGATGGTGACTGATGTGAAGGCTCGTCATGAACTCTTTAGTTATGACACTGTCATTAGCATGCATAGTAATGTTGATGTATGTATTTATTTAAAGGTTTGTTAGCAAGGTAAGTGAGCTGGTGCAAAGATCTTTTTCAGCCATGAACTGAGTGCAGAGGTGCACAACAAAAAGAGTCACACTACATACACAATGCTAAGTATAGAAACAGACAGTGTATAAGTTATTATAAAGCCAAAATTGTATAAACTACAGGGATTATTTGCCTTACAATATTTTATACAAGCACAGCTGGTATCAAATACTCAGCAAAAGTAGCTTTTAGTGTTATGCAGTACAGAAGTCAAACAGTGTGATCACGGAAATTGCTACTAAGGTACACTGCACAGTGTTCAGCAAGGAGAATGATACACATATTTAAATGTATCAGTAGTTACTTGACAGACAATAGATAAAAACCCATCCAGTACACAGCATTCTAATCTACATTATCTATCTATATTACCTATATTTGGTTACACTATGTGAAGTGCAGAGAGGTGCAGACAACATGTAACAGCTCAATCTTCTTGGTTGCAGTAACAGCATTACTGCAAGTATCAATGTATGTAATTTATCATTATTATCTATATAGACAAAATTGTCAGCTGTACGCTGCAAGACATAAGTAGCAGCACTGTTCAGACTGGGTAAGTCCCGTAGTGTATTGTAGAAAAAAGATAAATGGATCTAAGACTGAACCATGTGGTAGTCCCCTTGTGAGACTGTCAGGGTTTTAATAGGTAGATTGTCCTAATGTGGAGAAAGATTAGTTAGCCAGACACCACTTAAGCCATGAGACAACTGCGCATGGAAATCCAAAAACCCTCTAATTTAAGTAGTAGTAAAGAATGACAACAGTTTCAAATGCCCTCTTTAAATTATTTCTTAGGTGATTACTAGGCATGCAGTCCAGGTGACCATTGAGAAGCCTAGTCCAATTTCTCACTTGTTCTAGAGCACGGATGGTCAAGTCACTTGCTCAAGGTACCACAGAAGGCAAATAGAGCATGAAAAAAAATTAAATCCTGTACCACAGGAAACAGCTCATTAACAGTTCACAGCCTTAATCCTCTGTGCTGAATGCCAGACTGCATGTATTGATGTACGTTATCATTATATGATCTAGGGAAACTGCACAAATTAGTATACCACTCTGTATGTTCTCATATAGTTGTGAGGTGACTTTGATTATAGCAGTCTGTGTAATGTATTTACACCTGAAGTAATTTTCTCTTTTTGATAGAAAGTCATATTTATGAATATATAAGTATTCTAGAGTCCGATTGTAAATCAATGTTTCCAAAATTTTAGCTAATGAACAAATGTTAACAATTGGTCTGTAATTAGATGCATTAGTTGGGAAACAGTTTTAGGCAATGGAATAATTAAGGCATATTTTTTTCTCTTTTTTTTTTTTATTTTTCAAATAAATTTGAATGAATTCCATAGCATTTATACATAAAATCTTAAATAACTGTGTACACTATTTACATTAGCCTGACACTATAACAGATCTTAATGTATACAGTTACTTTATAAGTATGCCCAATCCATTATCAGAGTGTCTGATTAATTATTGTGTAGTGTTAATCAATAAGATTTTTCCCCAAGGGTTGTTGATAAATGGCTTTGGATAAATTCTTATTTCTTTAATTTTAATTTCTAATAATGTTGTGGTCTTCAGTAGGCTGTATCAGTCTTCCAAAGTTGGTATTGTGTTTGTATTCCATCTTCTTGTTATACACGTCCTTGAAATTGCAAGTATAGTCCATACTAGATACATGTTTGACCTATTCAAATGAGGACTTTTGTTCACATTTAATAATACAAGAGCTTAATTAAATAAAATGATTCATTAAACAAAGCTTGTAGAAAGTTATTAATGCCATTCCAAATTGGCTTAATTTTAACACAATCAAAGAAAATGTGGTTCCAATCTGCATTGTGTACTTCCTCACATCTCCAACAGATTCTTTTTATGGAAGAACTAATTTTACTGATTCCATCTGGGGTTAAGAATGCTCTTTGCAAGCATTTCCAATTAAAAACTTTCCAGTATTGTGTAAAGGATGTATATTTTATCGATAATATGATATTTGTTTAATATCTTCAGTTAACTGTATTGAGTGTCATTTTGTTATATATTTCCAATATGAGGATTTGGGTGTTGTTTTATAGTTTATCAATATTTTGTAAAGTTTTGAAATACTGTTTCCATATCAAAGTTATTATATATGATTTCATATATGTATTTCGTAAATTTAGGTATTTCTTTAAATGAAGAATTGTTAATTATTCTACTTAAATCTTGTGAATATGACAGAATACTCTGTAAAGCTAGCCAGTCCTGTTGTGGAATTGTGTATGTTATTTTTATTACTTGCATATCTAAAACCTTTAGTTTTTTGATACTTTGGAACCAACAAACAAATCCTTTCTGTTCACATGAATTAATAATGTCTCTATATATTTTATGTGGAAAGTTATCTGTGACTATAATTGGTGTTAAAAGATCAAACCAGATTTTTAAATCTATATTGCATTAATAGTTTTCCTAAATGAGTCAATGTAATAATTAATCATATGAGTTTTAGTGGGTTTAGTTATGTTATAATGCATACTCATGCATAATATATTACAGTTAGTAATTATTTCCAATTTTAAGAGTAATTTGGACTTATCCAATCTGAGATTGTTTTAGAGATTGATGCTTTTATATATGTTTCTATATCAGGAAAGTTTAATCCTCCCCATTTCCATGGTCTGATATGATGTATTAAAACTATTCTGTTTCTTTTGGGAAACCATAAAAAGTTTATTAGGCATGAATTTATTTCTTTAAGTATATTCCTTTCTGGTAACAGTTGTATTGCCAAGGCTATATATAGGATCTTGGGTAGTAAAACCATTTTTATTAACTGCAGTCTATCTTCAAATGTTAATATTATTTTGTTCCATTTTTCCAGAGATTTTAATTGTATTGATGATATTATTGCAGTTTTTGAGACTAATTCATTATTATCCTAGCATAACTCAATTCCTAGATATTTTAAGGTAGAGTCTTGTTTCCCTATTATGTGATCCCCCTTAGTCTGCAGTTCTTTTTTTTATTTAAAAATAAAAATTTTGATTTTGAATTATTGAAATGGAGTCCTGAAGTCATGTGAAATTTGTCAATTAATATATCGAATTCTTCAAATGTCTCTTTTGTATTAGATAATGTTAGTAATATGTCATCAGCAAATAGCAGTACTTTAGAATATCAAAGCCAATTACAAGTGTTTCTTTTTTTTCTTTATTAACATAATCTATAAGAGAAATTATATTTTCAATATTGTCATGTGTGTGTCTATGATATATAAATCCAGTTTAATCATTATTTGTTGTTGTGGATAGTGGTATTTTCATTCTGTTAGTTAATATGGTCATAAATATCTTATAGTCATTATTTAATAATGATATAGGTCTATATGAGGTACAGAGGTTTGGGGATTTGTTTTCCTTTAGGATTGGTGTGATTAAGGAATATCTCCAAGAGGGTGGTATTAAAGCTTGTGACTGAATTTCTAATAGAGTTTTATGGAAGAAGGATAGTATTTCTGGAGGAAAAAGTTTGTATATTTCCATAATTATGGCATCTATACCTGGAGCTTTATTATTTTACACTCTTTTATTGTATCTGTAATTTCTTTGTAGGATTTGGGTGCTTGCAGATCTAGTTTCAATTTTTCTGATTTTTTTATATTAGAACATTTTTCATTTATGTTTAATTGATCAATATGTATATTTTCTTTTTGGAAATGTTCCATATAGTGATTTCTATAGGCATCAAGAATGTCATCTATATCTGAGATATTTTTCCCTTTCTTTTCATGGAAGATATTTTTAAAGTTATTAGCTTTTGATTGTACTTTGATTCTTGTGGATAAATTATGTAGATATTTGGGATAAGTGGCCAAGGTATTAATTTTTAGTTTTTGTAAAGCTAAACTAGTTTTATGTGTTAGAATTTCATTGTATTTATTGTTTAATAATTCTACTTTCTTTTTCATCTCTAAATTATTTTTTTCAGCTTTTACTGATAAAGGTTTGTATTGTAGATCTAATAATTCAGAATCTAATTATCTGATTTTTTTTATACCAAGTTAGGGTTTTACCATATATGTAAGCTTTTAATGAGTCCCATATCATTATTTTATTTATCTCTGTTGTGTAATTAATATCTAAGAAGAACTGTAATTCAGATAATAACCAGGGTTTGAATTCTTTAATTTTAGTTATATATGATGGAATTCTGGAGTTAAAGATTAATAGTTTGTATCCATTTTGAAGTTTTAGTATCAATGAATTGTGGTCTGAAAAGGGGCAGGGAGTGATTGAGAAATTAATGATTTTAGAGTGCAAGTCATGGACAGCAAAAATTGTATCTATTCTAGTTTGGGTACCAAATCTGTGATCTTGATGGGAAAGCAACAAAGATTTATATTCTTTAAATTTGAAAGTATCTACAAGATGAAATGATTCTACCCACTTGTTTAAAGCTTTTGACACAGCAAATGTATGCAGTGGTCTTTAATTTGTAGTTTCAATAATATCAAATATATAGTTAAAATCTCCTCCTAATATTAAGTTGCCTTTATAATTATTGGAAATGAAATCCAAGTGTTTTTTAACAGTTCCTGTTCCAATGCCTGGGAATCAGTATAGATTGGCTAGGGTCCATATTCTGTTATTATATTTAACTATTACTAATGCCATAAGGCCTTCTTTATCTTCATACTTATAAATTATTTCTAGGTTAATCTCATTTGTTTTCCATAAAATTGTTACCCCTTTTGTCTTCATCTTATAAGTGGATAGTGCCAATATCATATATTCCTTAGGATTCCATTTGTAATTGTCATTTGTTTTGAAATGAGTTTCTTGAAGGAAGACAATTTGTGCTTTGTTCAATTTTAAATATTTCTGTAGATTTGATCTCTTGCTAGGATTGTTTAATCCATTGGTATTTAAAGATAATAAAGTTAAATCCATCTTAGGTTATTTAGACTATATTAAGGCATATTTTAAGCTGGGAGGGATGTTTCTAAATAGTGTTAGATTGTTGTGGATTTTATATATGTATATTTATATATCTATATATATATATATATATATATATATATATATATATATATATATATATATTGTGTGTATGTGTGTGTGTGTAGTTTGAATGATGATAACAGCAGTAGGCAAGAATCCATTTGCAGTTTTGTAGCTGAAAAATACAGATGAGACTGATATTGTCTAAGGAACTCAAGGGAATATTTGCAGAATTGTTAAACCCTATATTTCTGGAAGCAGGATTAATAGTCTGATAAAACTGTAAATATTGTAAAAGGGTTACGGTACCTTACATTACTGTATCCTTAGAAAAAGAAAAGTTATCTATCCATCAACTTGTCTCTTTTTATATAGCATTAGTTTTTAAATTTCTTTCTATGCTCCTTTCTTCTCTCACCACTCATACCAAGCTTTAGTAAGGAACTGCTGAGTCTTAAATTTTACTACTCAGACCGACAACCTCTTCTGTTTATCCATTGCCCCCTTCATGAAAAGTGTTTTCTAATGCCAGAAATGAACTTGTTGGCCTTAATCTGTTGAGACTTTCTTTTCCTGCTCCTGAGTCTTTCACCTTGAGCTTTGTGCCACGAAGAAATTCCTACACAATGAATTATTACATTAGTACAATTTTCCCAAATAACAGTTCTTGCAAATATAATAATTCTTTATAGTCCTCATTCAGTTCATGTGAGATGAAAAACTTCCCCAAGCTCTAGATGCTCTCCTGTTAGATAGTTTTAACTTTCAAATAATAACCTACTTCAAACCTATAAATGAAGCTTTTCATAACATCCCACTCTCTTCCAACTTCTCTGATCATGGTATTTCAGAAAATTCCACTTTCTCCAAGGTATAGCAATCTTATTAGAGTTTTTAAAAGTACCATAAGTGAGAGGTGCATCATCTAGATTAGGAGGTGCAAGAGGTGAAGCACCCCGCCAAAAAATTCTTTTGAAGTCTTAGAGTGAGTTTTGCTTTTACTGCTTTCAATTTAAATCAGAATTTAGTGGTAACATTTGCAAGTACTGAACACTTGTTCAATGACATTTTACTGTACATCCTTAAACTGGAGTTTGATGATCACATTTACAGATTTTGAACATTAGTTTGATCCAGTTTTGTTATGCAACTTTCCTACCCACAATCCTCACAGAAAAGAACTTTGTGGAGCCTGAAATGCATCACACCAGTAGCATAGTAACTAAAGAATTTGTTTCTCATTTCCAATACCATGGTAGTCTTTAGGCTATATGGTTGCTTCTCTGCCCAGGAAACAACACCCTCCCAGATTCATAGAACTGCAAGCTCGAAAGAGGGAAATCAGTCAAAAGTAAAGACTTCTTTAGCACTTTCTTGCTGCATAGAGGACAAGCATCTCTGGATTCACAGTAGCATCAATCACCTTAGAACTTCATTTCTGGACAATAAGTTCATGTTGAGGAACACCTTCACACAAAAATTGTCTCATTTTTAAGGAAATGTTATTTAATTTTATTTTTGTACTAAAACCAGTATTTCTCCTTTAAAAAAACATTTTTTTACCAGTATTGAAAGTTTCCTACCAGGACCTGTTGTTTTCAGCTAGTGCTATTGTATGACTTAGGGATTATATTTGTGAAAATTATATGTATGACTTGTGTAAGCTTTTAACTTTGTGACTAAAAGTTGTATTTTGGGATGGACATGAATGTGTTTTTCAGTGAAGTTGTTATGTTCACTTTGAGACAACCTATCTACCATTGTCTTTTTTGTCAGTGCTTTAACTTGGTAAAAGGCTGCTGATGGAATTTGAGTTGTGCTTGCAGTTTAACTTTGTGAAGAGGATGGTACAAGAAGTATAAGTGTATGTGTGCTGCTTGTGTCCACTAGGAGACAACTTACCTTCTGACCAACTGCCCCAGCAATGTTTACTATTTGTGGCGTCTTCTCTTTGTCTACAGCATGGATACTTACTTTGATCCTGCTGCTGGTTCCACTCTTCATGTTACTAGAAAGAAAAAAAAACTTATCAAGTAGCCCTTGCCATTGCAGTAAGCTCAGTCTATGCCTCAGCCAATAGTGGATGCACCTGTAGTGGATATTGGTTGTTCCTTAGATCACTCACATCTCCAGCTTCCTCTGATGTAGTCCTTTCAGGCACATCCTCTTAGGCTGTTCCAGTGTCCAATACAGGCATAGGAGAACCATCTTCTCTAAGACTAGGAGACACTCTGGAAGATTCTTCACTGGGTAACCAACACAAGAGACCATTAGAGTGGTCAGACTTTCTTCCTTTAGATTCAAAAGCCCAACTTTCTGACTGTGTAGAAAATATTGTTTGTCTTTGTGTGGAGGAATTTTCTTTTAATCAGACCACAGCCAGGATGAATGAGGGATTATGGGAGCAAACAGATGTTCCACCTAAACCAAGGAGATATATGTTGCATATAGATATTCCTTGTTCCTCACTCAACCCTCCTCTACTGCCATCACTGGAGGATGTGTTGAATGCTGCTTGTAATCATTCCAATACCCAGCCACCAATCTGTAAGAAAGCAGATAAAATGTATAAAGTGCCTCAGATGAATAAAAAGGTATAAAGTGTCTCTGATGGCTACATTTCTTTTCTCTCACCTTAGAGCATACCCAGCTGACATATCTACTGCACCACCTTCTGGCAATAGGCTGTTATTGAACCATTAACCTTCACCTTGTTAAAAGGAACGTAAGGTGTTAGACCAACTAGGAAAGATAATGTTTTGTTCTTTCACTTTGGTTTTCAGAATTATTATCAGGCACAAATGTGTAAGTTTATGCTTTGTTATTTGGATAGTCTGAGGCAATTTGCTACCTCACTTCCTATAGAAGAAAGGGCTTTTTTAATAAAACTCTTACTACCTTGTCTCTGGTATCTAAACTTGTTTTGAAGAGCGTATATAATTGTGTAGATAATATGGCCAGTGCTACTGCTCCAGTGTTGGGAAGATATGCTTGGGTACATAACCAAAAGTTTGCTGCTGAGGTAAAGTTTCAAATCTTAGATTCTGCTTTAGATAAGGAGATTTTGCTTGGCCAATCTGCAACCCAGGTTCTCAAGCAATTTGATGTAAGAGGAGAATTGATTTGGGGAAGCTCTAAGATTTTTCATGTTTTAAAACAAATTTTTAGGCCTCCCTCTTTCAGTAAAAAAGCCACATATGCGAAACCAGCCATATTCAGGCAAATGAGCCAAAAAGAGATGGTCAGAGGGAACCAATAACAAGAAACATGTGGTCCTTTCAGAAAAAGAGACAGACCAACAGTAGAGAATAACTATCTCAGCATTTTTTTCATCTTTCCTCTCATCCCACCAATATCTCCATAAATCTGTCCAGGACGCTGTTCTTAAATGTCCCAAATTCTAGGATGGTTAAAGTGATGCTGGAGGGTTACAGGTTGCATTGGATTCAAAAACCTCCTTTCAGGGTAATTCCTTCTCAACAACCAAACCAAACAGAGTATTTTCCTCAGATTCTTTAGTCTTTACATGCTCAAGGAGTCATCAAACCAGTGCCTGTAAGTCAAAGGGCAAGTGTTTTTATTCCGGAATGTTTCTAGTAAAAAAGAAAGAGGCCTGTTGGAGACCAGTATTAGATCCTTCATTCCTAAATCTGTAAGTGAAAGTACCAACATTCAAAGTATTGAACTTTCAGAATCTGTTACTCCTCATTCCTCTCATGAGTTATATGGCAACAGTAGACTTAAATGGGGTTTATTACCACGTTCCCATAGCTACAGGCTTTAGGAAATTTCTAAGGTTCTCGGTTTCCTGGTTACATTATCAGTTATCTGCATTATCCTTTTAATTATCTACAGCTCCAAGGGTGTTCACAAAATGTCTTGTCCCAGTCATAGCTCACAGCAGACTGAATGTCATTCACAAATTTACCTATATAGATGACTTACCACACCTTTGCAGAGGCTTTATTCAGATGTCAGGAATCATTAAACTGGGTTATGTCTCTTCTGACCACTCTGGGTTTTCAGATAAATGTTACAGAATCCTCCTTGATTCTGTCTGTGTTTCTTAGCTGATGACTATATACCCATCTTTAAAAGGCCTTTCTGATGCAAGAGAAGATAGATTTTTATCTTGAATCTTTCTAATTAGTCGCAGATTTCAGCAAGAGAGTTTCTCAGGATCTTAGGGTTCATGGATTCTATGATTACCAATAGTTTCCTAGCCAGGTTATACATGAGGAAGTTGCAACAGATTCTTAAAAACACATGGAACCAGCACATACATCCCCTGGAGTATTACATTCCAATTTGGAGTTTCTAAAAATGGGGCTGCATTGGTGGAGATAACAAATTCAATTAATTGAGGTCTCCCTTTCTCTCCTCATACCCCAGACCAGTCTATCTCTACAGATGCTTCAGATGTTGCCTGGGGAGCAGTTTCCATGGGGATAAACACACAAGGCCCATGGAGTCATTCAGACAGACCAAAGCAAATCAATATAAAGGAGATAATTGGATGTTATCCATACCTTGGAATCTGTTTATCACTGTAGTGTATAGGAGCTAGCAAGTTAGGCTGGTGCACGGCAAGAGCACTGTTAGATCCAAAATCAGAAAAAAGGCCAGCACCAAGGAAGGTTCAAAAGTAGTTTAATTAAACTGAAACTAGACCGGTTTCAGCAGCAAGGCTTTCATCAGTAGTATAGTCAGCAAAAAGCACTTAGTCATCATCTTATATAATGTTCTTTATGACATCACTTCCTGGTAAGTCAAAAATGCAAACAAGGCAAAAGTAATTGAAAAATACAATCAAGGCAAAAGTAATTGAAAAATACATAGTTCAATAAACAAAAAAGTTTGCCTGAGTTGCATGCATATCTCCAGATTATAATGAAAAAATCCAAAGAGACACAGTATACTGGTATATCAATGATAATAAACAAACTTAATAAGAAACATACAATAAAGGGTAAATGCCCAAAATAAACCCAAACAAAAGTCAGGTTATAAGAATTCTGGTGTTGAATACCAGCCACAGTATCCTAAAATGAGCTGAAATGCAAAACCTGAGCAATGCAACCTGATAAGAAATAAGTACATATACGTAAAGCAAGTGATGGCTAATTAGAAATTATAATTTATCATTTAATCCAGGAGGAAAAGCCCCCAAGTTTAATGATCCACCTTTTTCTTTGGTATTTAGGATATCATGCCAACCTGTTTTAAAAGATCGATTCCCTATGATATGATCAATGATGGTGAATGTAAATTTGGCAGTGGGATGTTTGATAACATGTCTATATAGTGCATTAGTTAATCTTCTGTTTCTAATGTCACCAAGGTGTTCAGAGATCCTGACACGAAACTGTCTAGACGTTTGGCCAATATAAAATGCATGACATGTACATGTGGCAAGATAAATAATCCAGTCTGAACTGCAGTTACCAAAAAACTGTATGTCGTATATTTATATCACCTATGGTCCACAGTACCTCTTCAAGTGATTACAGCCAATACCACAGTCATGTGGTACATAAACAAGCTGGGAGGTACAAGGTCATGCCCCCCTATTCAGGCTAGCTGTGATGGCTTGGGAGGTAGCACTACAGCATTCCTTTACCCTTCAAGCATCTTACATTCCATCAGCGCTAAATATAGCAGCAGACAAACTTAACAAGACATGTACAGAGCCTCATGATCGGAAATTTTATGAGGAGATCATCCAGCAACTAATCCAAATGTGGAGAAGACCTCTAATAGACCTGTTTGCCTCCTTTTAAAATAGATAACTAAATAAAGTTTGCATCAAGACTTCTTGCAAGCAAGTCTGGCGATAGATGCATTTTCATTCCCTTGGGTGGGCATATTATTTTATGCTTTTCCACCTGTTCCATTGATAACCAGGTTAATTTTGAAGATGAAGAAGTGCACAAAAATGTTTATGGTGACTCCCTTTTGGCCCAGACAACATTGGTTCTCCCTTATTATGGAACTGGCCAAGGGCAATTCCCACAAGCTTCCTCATAGACTAGATCTACTCACACAAGAGTAGAGGAGTTTGATACACCATAATCTCAATCAACTTCAACTGTCTGCTTTGATAATTTAGTTCTAATATCTTTTAGGCACTCATTTCAAGAGGATTTGCAGCAGAC